>NC_089788.1:72382719-72392719 GCF_040412425.1 Macrobrachium rosenbergii | reverse complement strand
ACAGTGACAAAAGTGATACAAATCGATAATTATGATCTATTCGATATGTCACTTAAACGCACAGCCTCGTGAGACCATAAATGTGGCCATTGTGCTAAACTAAAACCCAAAATATGGCCATTGTGCTAAATAAAACCCTAAATATTGTCATGGTTGTAAAATAAAGCATTAAATATTGCAACTGCACTAAAATAATGCCCTAAATGTTGCCACTGTGTTAAAATAAAACACTATCCTAAATCTTGTTAAAATAAAACTCTAAATGCTGCCACTGTGCTAAGATAATACCCTAAATGTTGCAACTGTGCTGAAATAATACCCTAAATGTTGCAACTGTGCTAAAATGAAACCCTAAATATTGCCACTGTGCTCAAATAAAACCTAAAATTGCCACTAAATAAAACCTGGCACTGTGCTAAAATAAAAAATGTTGCCAATTGAAAATAAAAAACACTAAATGGTGCCACTGTTAAAACCTGAATGGTGCCACTGTGCAAAAATAAAACGCTAAATCTTGCCACTGTCTTAAAATAAAACCCTAAATGTTGGCACTATGATAAATAAAACCTGAAACATTCCCATTGTACTAAAATATAACCCCAAATATCTCGACAGCACTAAAATAAAAGTAAAAAGTGGGATTCTATCAATTGCACAAGAAAGCATAACTACTTAGATGTCGAGCTCTGTTCTTGGAATCATTTCTCACGGGGGATGACTTCTCTCACGACAGAACGGAAAATAATAACAAAAAGATGTTAAAATATGATACACAGATATGACTGGAAAACAGCGACTTTTACCGTAGTAGAATATTTTATACGAAAAATATAAAATAAAAATGTCGACGCGAACATTTTTTCTGCTCTCGGAGTCACCTGTTAATTAATCATTTTTTTCGTGGCTGTTGAAGCAAATGCATCGGATTTTATGTAGTATATTACAGAGAGAGAGAGAGAGAGAGAGAGAGAGAGAAGAGAGAGAGAGAGAGAGAGAGAGAGTGCTCGTATTCTATATACATATAATTATATCAGTATGTATATATATACATATATATGTGTGTGTGTATGCATATATATATTATATATATGCATATATATAATATATATACACATATATACATATATGTATCTAATTATAGATATATATATGTATATATATATGTGTGTGTGTGCATATATATATTACATATATATGTAAATATATAATATATATACACATATACACACACATATATACATATATGTATGTATGTAGAGAGAGAGAGAGAGAGAGAGAGAGAGAGAGAGAGAGAGAGAGAGAGAGAGAGAGAGAGAGAGAGGGAAATTACTGAAAGGGGTAATTTCAAGGAATGTACAGCATAATTTTATGAGATTTCTGAATCAGATAATGATCTTGTAAAAATCAGAAAATTAAACCCAAATTTATGTTTTCACTTTAACATTATTTCTTATGTTCTTGCATTTGCTATTCACATTGCAATGGAAACAAGTAAAAAACTGCCCCGAAGTTTCTTCGGCACAATCGAGTTTTCTGTACAGCGTATAATGCTGGATGAAACTCTCCGCCACGGCCGATGATACTCTCAGCCTCGGCCCATAAAACTTTTAGCTACGGCCTGGTGGTAGCCTGTGTTGTTAGCACCTATGGCGGTGCCAGACGCATGATCATGGCTAACTTTAACCTCAAATAAAATGAAAACTACTGAGGCTAGGGGGCTGCAATTTGGTATATTTCATGATTGGGGGGGTGGATGATCAACATACCAATTTGGAGCCCTCTAGCCTCGGTAGTTTTAAAAATCTGAGGGCGGACAGAAAAAGTGCGGACGGACAGACAAAGCCGACACAGTAGTTTTCTTTTATAGAAAACTAAAAATCTGAGCGACAACTGGTAAGACTGAGAAGAAAGCTTAGTGAATTAAGAATTCTTCTTTTACTTTATACTATTTCACTAAATCGATTCTTTCCTTGCACGGAACTTACTGAGCAGAGAAGTTGAATTCCCGTCGTTTTGGCATTCCACATCCTACGTTAACATTGAAGGTCAACGTAACTTTCGGGCATTCTGCTAATTTCCTCTGGGAATTTTAACATAATTCCTATGAAATAAGTTTTCTTTCCTACTCATACGTCACTTCTTTGCTCAATCCTGGCAGTGATATAGAGAGAGTTTTTAAAAAGGTATGGTTTAAAATCACACAAACACGCAAGTGCACACACACGTATATATATGTATATAACCTATCTATAAGTATATATATATATATATATATATATATATATATATATATATATATATGTATATATATATATATATATATATATATATATATATATATATATATATATATATATATATATATATATATATATATATATATATATATATATATATATATATATATATATATATACTGTATATTTAAATGCGCAATGGTTTGAGAACTGTGTAGATCAAGAGAAATACCTCTTGTTCTTTACTGTAAAATAATTAATGTTTACGAAAAGAATCCATCCACATCAGAATGTGAAGAAAAATATAACATATATATATAAGTGCTCATATGTATCCACGTATATAAATAAACATCAATAATGAGTTTTCACCACAAAAAAATCATTGAAATTAAAAAAAAAACTTTGCCAATCACCGTTCCCACTTTTATGAAGGTAAAAGTGGTAAAAAATCATTAAAATCAAAACAGAATTTTGCCAATCAATAATCCCACTTTTATGAAGGTAAAAGTGATTAAAAAATCAATAAAGTTTGAAAGAACTTTGCCAATCAATAATCCCACTTTCGTGAAGGTAAAATGAACGGAAAAGTACTTTAAAATCATTAACATAAAAAAAAAAACTTTACCAATCACCGTTTCCTCTTTTATGAAGGTGGAAGCGTTTAAAAAAAAAATCATTGAAACTAAGAAGAACTTTGCCAATCAATAATCCCATTTCATGAAGGTAAAAGTGCTTAAAAAAATCATTAACATTACAAATAATTCTGCCAATCAATAATCCCACTTTTATGAAGGTATCGGTGATTCAAGGATTCCAATGGAAATTCCTCCATCAGGAAGGACCACCCTGAAACATAAGACGGAGATTATCCCTTTTCTCCACTCGCAAAGAGAGCAATCTTTAATCATCTAATTCGTGGATGGCTGGATGCACAAGACGGCAGTTATTTTAATGCTTTTCGGCCATAAACGGCCGTACGAGGCCATCCATTCCAAGTTAAATTGTTTAACAGTTTCCCGGCCAAACACTGAACGACATTTTATATCTAAATTTACTGCCAGAATATCTTTCATTGCCCCTTTCCCGACTCCCGTGATGATTAAGCGTCACTTCCTCTTATATTATATTATCTTCTTTTTGTGTGTGTTTTTTTTTTACAACAAAACTGGTTTCCATGTTAATGGCTAAATAAATAAAAAAAGAAAGATTATTAACGTTTTTCGAATAAGATGCAACGTAAGCTGATTTTGGACATATGTGTACTGGATAGTCATAAAAATGGCAGAACAAGAAATTTCTTTTATAGAGAACTGACTCTTACAAAATTAAGTCTATCATATAAAAAGTAGATAAAAATGACCTAAGTATGCATATATGTATGTCACAGGTCACAATTTCGTTTTGAAATATACATATTGTGTATATTTCAAAATCTCTTTATATGAGAGTAACTGTTGTTAGACAATCCGTTAAATACATTTTTGAGTCATATTTTCTTAAATGCTGTTTATTTATAAGAAACTGTGAGAAGCTGGTAAGGCACGAGAATATGCAATACATTACAAATGTGCAATACATTTAATGTTGATTTGATTGTGGAATTAATTCCTCGGGTTACGCAAGCAACCCGAGGAATCAATTCCACAACCAAATCAACATTAAATGTATTGCATATTTGTCATGTACTACATATTCTCGTGCTCTATCAGCTTCTCAGAATTTCTTATAAATAAACAGCATTTAAGAAAATATGACTCGAAAATGTATTTAACGGATTGTCTAACAACAGCTACTCTCATATAAAGAGATTTTGAAATATACATAATGTGTATATTTCAAAACGAAATTGTGATCTGTGACGTACATATATGCATACTTTGGTCATTTTTATCTACTTTTTATCTATCGCTGTTTCTATATTAGTAACTAGTTAGTGTATTTATTAAATACTGTCAACTCAATTAAACAGCTGTAAACCTGAAAAAACTGTGCCCATTTCTACTTATTTGTATCTACTTATCACTATTTCTATATCTATTAATTAGTTACTTTATCTATTTATATAAAAGCTCATTCAAGTAGGCATTCTCCATAAGCCATCCACTGGAATACTGGAGTACAACAGAGCAGTGAAACAGTAACATGAGAAGTACACATTTCATGAAATAATGTACAATATGCTACATATAGCATCCCAAACCCTACACTATAAGTCGTGACCTCCGTGTTCATTTGTGTGTCCTAAATCATTTAACCTGCCGCTGACTATGAGGCAGGGTTGCGGTTCAATTAACCCACCCCTTGCAGTGAGACTTCGAGCTAAGGTATACACATCTTCCCTCTTCCCAACAGATTGCTTTAACATGTTTTGAGTGATTTTTTAACGACAGCAGAAAGGCTTAACTTCTACAGCACCCACGGTGGTAAAAATATACGTACAAGAAAAGTTTGGAAAGATTAGCCTCGACTGTTTTATAACAGTTTGAAGGTGGAAGAAAATGGGATTTGAAAATCCATACGGACGAAATCATGAATAAGACAAAAGACGAACGGCTGGACTCTCTGAATGGAGTAAAATGGATTAATGTCACCTCGACAAAAAAAAAAAAAAAAAAATGTTTTTTTGAAACTCAAAAAAATTTATGATTTCATTCTACTTTCCTTACTGAAAACTTACGCAAAATATTTATAGAACAGTGTGGAGATTATAAAGTAGTATTACATAACAACAGAGGTATATGTCTATGATATTGGGAGACTGACATAAACAGTTACTGAAGGATACTATGAACTTATATTTCATGGTATGAATGAAAACAGATTTCACGTAACAAATAACCATATTTAGAGCATAAAACAGTTCAAATAGTTTTTTGGATTATAACTTTCCATTTCTCTCTCTCTCTCTCTTTCTCCCTCTCTCTCTCTCTCTCTCTCTCTCTGTAGCCTCGCAACATGGACGATCCGTGTTCGATTCTCGACCGGGGCTAGGAGGGGCAGACGGGTGGGTGTCCCAAAAATTCAATGTGCCTATGTCGACATAAGCAGTGAATTAGGTACCTAGTTGTTAGACCACTGCTGTGAGTCGTAGCTAAAGTACACAGAGAGAGAGAGAGAGAGAGAGAGAGAGAGAGAGAGAGAGAGAGAGAGAGAGAGAGAGAGAGAGAGAGGGTATAAAACCCTAATGACTAAAGCAAAAGGGATCGATAAACATCAAGTAAAAATAAAATTAACAACTATAATAATAATAATAATAATAATAATAATAATAATAATAATAATAATAATAATAATAATGAAAAAGTTGTCGAATAGTCCACATCAAATGACACTGGCATAAATCTACTGACATCATCGCATCAAATAAAGATAAACAATAACTGTAAATAAAACAAACATCTAAAAAAATAATACTAATTATAAATGCAACAAATATCCTTTGATCTGAAAAGAGAGAAAGCAGAGCATGACATCACATTTAAAACAAATTACATTACAGAGAATAACTGAGGCTGCAAATCGATAACTGTAAGCTACTCGTTCGAGAATAACAAGTACAGCTTCATTTATTTTTCAGACTTCTAAAATATTGTAGTGTTTGCGTGATGAGATAATCTCTATATTATCGTGGGGTTTATCTCCTGTAAAGTGTTGTCAAATAGAATATGATGAATGAATATTATCACATCACCGTGAGTCATATACAAGCGCTTATTAAGCTACAAATGCCCTTTAATATCCAATTCACTCTACCTCGGAAATAATATATTTTCATATATGTTACCCGAAGGGGAATTATTTTGTTGATGATAAGTTCGCCTTCTCGTGGGCTCGAACCACGGAAAACAAGAACTCAAGACTACAGTGACGCGCCGTGTGGTTTTGGGCGCGTCACTGTAGTCCTGAGTTCTTGTATTTCGTGGTTCGAGCCCACGAGGCGACGAACTTATTATCAACTAAAAAATTCCCCTTCGGGTAACATATATGAAAAATATATTATTTTCGAGGTAGAGCGAATTGCTATTAAAAGACATTTGTAGCTTTATGCTTGTAAAAGAATATGATATTCTTATCATTAGTTATACCAAAATTTATTATATGAAAGTTAATGGCTTCCCATATAAAAGCACGGAGAGAAACACTGAAAGCATTTGTTCAATTCTAGGTCTAATACTCATCATCCTAATACAAGAAAAATAAAAATAAAAGCCAGTTGAAAAACAAACCTAGCATTTACCTTCAAGTATACATAAAAGGAACGTAAGATTTCCACGGGAACTATTTTATCAATGATATGATTTATTGCCGATTAATACCGATACCGTCAGACGGAAATGCCAATTAATTACTGGCTATCAACAAAACATCAAAAATCGAACATAAAATTTTATTATTCACGTTATGAGACAAAGGACCGTTGCAATTAACGCTTGGATTTCACTTACACAAATTTCAGAGCTGTGCGACTAATTAGAACAAGTTGTATTTTCATACGCAATTAAAAATACTAATAGATACTGTAGGGCTGACAAACTTCTGGTGACACATTGTCGGATATTTTTTGTTTTGTTTTATCAGCTAGTAACTAATCTCTTCTCTCTGCATTTCCTATTGTCTTTCTATAATTTCTTTCAAATGGAAGCCGCGTTCTTTGGAAGCTTGAATTTTCAAGTCAGTGGACCCCGCAGGCGTTGTCCATATGAATAGGGTTCATCTCCTAAATAATGATATTTGTCCCTGTACTACAATACCTCATTTCATCGACAAAGCATTACAGCAGTTGGGATAATATATATATATATATATATATATATATATATATATATATATATATATATATATATATATATATATATATATATATATATATATATATATATATATATATATATATATATATATATATATATATATATATATATATATATATATATATATATATATATATATATATGTAGAATCTGCTGGTCACTTTTACTAGATACCCATGTAATTGTAATAGTTACAATGCCCTCTTAACTTCCTCCAGATTTCTTCGTTTTTTTGGATACGGTCGTCACTACAGAGCCTTAAGATCCAAGTGCAAGAAATATGAAGAGATTCTGATGTCCGGCAGAGGGAAACGAACCCGGAATTGTCGGCAATGGTACCGCGTTCTGATTTAGGGACCCGGGTTCGTTTCCCGCTACCGGACACCAGAATTTCTTCATATTTCTTGCAACTGGGTCTTAAGGCTTTATAGAGAAAAGCGCATCCAAAAAGCGCGAAGAATTCGAGAAAGTTAAGAGGACATTGTATATTACAATTATATATTATATATATATATATATATATATATATATATATATATATATATATATATATATATATATATATATATATATATATAAATTCTTTTATCCTTTTCACAAGGTTACGTAATGAACGTTCTTTACAGTAGAGGGCTTTCAATCCAAAACTCACGAGGGTCTCACACCCGAGTGCCTTATGCGACAACAGTTACACAGAAGCTCCTTCCCGTGGAAATCGTATATCGCGCCAGTCAGCCCCCTTAAGACGAAAGTATATGCAAAATAGACATGACAATAAGAACAAAAACCTCCCCTCCGCTAACGCACATTCAACAGCCTCGACTCTCAAGAGCAGTCCCTTTGAACTTCGTTCACATGTGGAGTGGTAACGACCAAAGCTACAAGCAACATCTTTCGTTAAGCGAAATTTTCCGCGTCAGCCGTTCGAGAAATATCATCAAAGGGATTCGATAAAAAGGAAGTAGATTTTGAAATTCAAAAGGAAGTTTGGGGAAAAATGTGCAGAGAGATGGTGTAAGTTTTTCCCTCCGGGGGGCCTTTTGAAGTGTGAAATGTTTCAAAGGCAATTTGTCTACTCGGTGGGTAATTGGTTTCAGAGAAAGTCATCTTGCTCACTTCAAATGGCCCGGGTTCAGACGTCATACTTCATCGTGACGAGAATGGTTCCTGTTTAAATAAACAATGAGGATAACGAAAAATGATGAGGAATTTTTTTTTTTTTTGCAAATATGCAAAATCAACAAACGCTTTGCGAGTTACTTAGATAAACAGCAAGATAATCAAAGATTGTAAATACGCTGTGTTTTGGTTCTGGGGAGAATTTAAGGTACAATGGCTGCTCTTTTCCCCTTTGGGTATTCTGCATGACGTGTAAATAAAAACACAGGGAAGAGTATCCACATACTCCATATTAGTATACACTTAACATCCATCTCCTTCCATTGTTTCATGATGTCTTTGAAGTCAGGAGTTCCTTTCTTGTATTCAAAAGCCTTATTTATATGCAGAGACCTTTAACTGTAAACCTCTGTAGAGGACATTTTTAAAACATTATTGTTCAGCTGTGTTTCTATAATTTCTACTGTATTTTTGTCAGTCGTGCGTACAGATGGTGGTAAGTACAGGCATGGCTGCATTATGCTACGTTCTCGAACATCTAAACAAAATATCCACACTTTTAATGTTGAAATTTATGACAGTTGTCAGGATCACAATTCTGCGTGCGTACTTAGACACGTCGTGGTCCTGTATTTTTGTAGGGCACACTGCTCTCATACCTATTTTTTTAGTTCTGATGTAAAGCTTGAGGAACAATTCAAATTATGTATCTTTCAGTTGAACCTGTTCTTCTTAATATGTAGAAATATTATGAATGAATTGACACTTTCATAAAACTGATATTGGTTAACCTTTCATGCACGTAAGCACCAATGATACACTTCTCTCATGCCCATGTTTTTAGTTCTGATGTAAAACTTGAGGAACAATTCAAATTAAGTATCTTTTACTGGAACCTGTTCTTCTTAATATGTAGAAATATGCATGAATTGACACTTTCATAAAACTGATATTGGTTAGCCATTCATACACGTGAGCACCAATGATTAATGGCAAAATTTCAGCCACATAATAAAATGGGGGCTTGCTCACCTAAACCCTGACAAAGTTATTAAAAGAACGTCAGATTTGCAACTGGTTACACGTCATTCCTTAAGGACATGACTTTTCCAGCCACGATTCTTCACCAGTGGCAGCAGCTGATCGAGATGCTGCTAGGTGCTCTGAAAATCCTCAGCGGAGGTACATAGCAATTGCTGCTGGTCTAGTCAGTACAATGTAACTGTGTTTTTCTTAAGGATAAGTTTTGCCTCATGTTTGCACAGAGTGAAAATCTCTCTTGATCTATATTGTGACCATATCCAAGTTACACTGTAATAAATCAGTGCATAGCACGATGTTGTGCTTACAAAAGAATTTCAAGAGCTCTGTTGTTAAGGCGCAAGAAAACTTTGTTTTTGCGCATTTAAAATATAACGCGAAATTAAGAAAAACATCAGCTGCTGCTGCTTCAAATGATGCCGATGACAACAACGAAAAATGTGGCAGCGATAATTAAAACAAGTAAAAAAATGCGCCGAAGCTTCTTCGGCGCAGTCGAGTTTTCTGTGCATCGTATAATCAAGGTCTCCGAAAATAGATCTATCTTTCGGTGGTCTCGGTATAAATGCTGTATGAGCCGCGGCCCATGAAACTTTAACTACGGCCCGGTGGTTGCATGTCCTGCATAGTTGCCAGAAGCACGATTATGGCTAACTTTAACCTTAAATGAAACAAAACTACTGAGGCTCGAGGGCTGTAATTTGGTATGGTTGATGATTGAAGGGTGGATGATCAAAGCACCAATTTGCAGCCCTCTAGCCTCTGTAGTTTTTAAGATCTGAGGGCGGA
>NC_089788.1:72330219-72377719 GCF_040412425.1 Macrobrachium rosenbergii | reverse complement strand
ACATACCAATTTGCAGCCCTCTAACCGTAGTAGTTTTTAAGATCTGAGGGCGGACAGAAAAAGAGCTGACAGAATAAAGTGCGGATGGACTGACAAAGCCGGCACAATAGTTTTCTTTTACAGAAAGACTAAAATTCACCCCTATATACAAGAGACAAAAAAAAAAAAAAAAAAACCGTATGGAAAGCAGACAAATCCAAACGCGATATCCATGTCAAGAAAAGTTCCAAATGAAGCCTTTGGCCAGAAAAAGGACGGAAAAAGTTTAGGAAACTTTCGGAGAGCAAGACAGTTACTTAACTGGAAATCTGAAGACCGCAAGAATTCAGTGGGACTAGTTACAACTCCCAGTATTCCTAAGGGCAATAGATATCCTTTATAAAGCGCCATTAGAATATTGGAAAAAACTAAGAAATCAAAGCAATAATTGATTGGTAGATGATACATTAAATGCTTTTAAAAGTGGCGTTATACAGAATTATACTTAATACGTTTTCATTTTCATGAAAGGAATCTTGCTCGATAAATTCAATTCGGAAAATGCCACTGTAAAATTATGTACAAGATTCTAAAATCTTCTTGAATGAAAAGCAGGGCCATTATAAACAGAAAGGTTCGAGCCGAGAGAGAGAGAGAGAGAGAGAGAGAGAGAGAGAGAGAGAGAGAGAGTCAATAGAATGCGACTGATATTTGTATAGTTAGTGTACTGTGTAAAAGAATTAGGAAGACGATTTTTATAGTGGCACACACACACAGAGAGAGAGAGAGAGAGAGAGAGAGAGAGAGAGAGAGAGAGAGAGAGCGACTGATATTTGTATAGTTAGTGTACTGTATAAAAGAATTAGGAAGACGATTTTTATAGTGCCACACACACACACACACACACAGAGAGAGAGAGAGAGAGAGAGAGAGAGAGAGAGAGAGAGAGGGAGCTTCTTTTTTTAATGACGGTAGACAGCCAATGTACAGGATTTCTTATTCTAGTTCTTTTCATCCCGGTGTAGACCATCCTAAAACAATATTCATCACGACCTATTTACTTAGCTTAGTTCTATGCGCCTTTCGGAGTCGCCTTTCAACTCTTTCTCCTCCCTCCTCCTCCTCCTCCTCCCCCTCCTCCCCTTCTTCTTTCCATCCTTTTCAAGACTTGGAACTCTTGGGACGGGTCGGGTTCTCAGTTCATTCAAAGACCTCGTTTACTGTGTGTGGCTCGAGTAAATACGCGATAACTATGGAGGCAAGTCCACTCTCTCTCTCTCTCTCTCTCTCTCTCTCTCTCTCTCTGTGTGTGTGTGTGTGCCACCATAAAAATTGTCTTCCTAATTCTTTTACGCAGTACACTACCTATACCAATATCAATCGCATTCCAATAACTCTCTCTCGCTCGCTCTCTCTCTCTCTCTCTCTCTCTCTCTCTCTCTCTCTCTCTCTGTGCCACTATAAAAGTCGTCTTTCTAATTCTTTTACACAGTACACTAACTAAACCAATATCAATCGCATACTACTGACTCTCTCTCTCTCTCTCTCTCCACTCTAAAATCGTCTTCTAATTCTTTTACTAGTACTCTCTCTCTCTCTATCAATCACATTCTACTGACTATAAAAATCTCTTCTCTCTCTTTCTGTAGCCACTATAAAGTCAATCACATTCTACTGACTGCCTCTCTCTCTCTCTCTCTCTCTCTCTCTCTCTCTCTCTCTCTCTCTCTCTCTCTCTTACTATAAAATCGTCTTCCTAATTCTTTTCACAGTACACTAACTCAAGCATATCTCTCTCTTCTCCTCTCTCTCTCTCTCTCTCTGTCACTATAAAAATCGTCTTCCTAATTCTTTTACACAGTACACTAACTACAAGCATATCAGTCGCATTCTACTGACTCTCTCTCTCTCTCTCCTCTCTCTCTCTTTCTCTCTCTCTCTCTGTGCCACCACAAAATCGTCTTCCTAATTCTTTTACACAGTACACTAACTACAAGCATATCAGTCGCATTCTCTCTCTCTCTCTCTCTCTCTCTCTCTCTCTCTCTCTCTCTCTCTCACTATAAAAATCGTCTTCCTAATTCTTATACACAGTACACCAACTACAATAATATCAATCGCATTCTATTGCCACCATCCATTAGGTTCCGTCTTTTTACCGGTGAATTCCGTCCGCCTTTCTTTATTCTTCACCTCCCCTCCGCCCTCTTTCGTCTCTTTCCTCCCGTATTCCGCATTTTCTTCACCCGTGTTTTGTCCACAATCTTAATTGCTTTCCTTCCTTTGTACCCTCTCTCACCTTTTCCCTCCTGCGTCCTTTTCTTTAATCTTAAATGAAGAGAGTTCATGAAAAGTGCAGGCACAAAGGACGAACAGAATTTAAAAATAGGGAGATAAAAAAGAAAGAGAGAAAGATGATTCAGTAGGAAATGAAAATTAAACAAGGGAAGGGGTTTAGCCACCGAGGAAAGTGTAGCGTGGGAGAGTTAGACAAGGTAAAGATAATGAACGTAAGTGTGAACACGGATAAGTTGATGTATTTGTATATGAAAGATATTTTTACATCGCATCAATCTACTTTGGATTACAATTAATCGCTCGTAACAATAACGTGCAAGATTAAATAGATTAAACACTGTACTCCGTGTTCCTTCTATTATCACTGAGCTCCTCGTTCAAAAATTAATGCGCAAACACTTCGCGGCTCGAGTGAGTGAAAAAGGCAATTAACTTGCTAAGCAAACCAGCATAAAACAGCCCCATTAGCGATAATGACCCAGAGTGAGAAGTACAGGAAGATTAAAAAGGAAAAAAGATATCTATAACAATAAATGAATACACAAAACAAAGACCAGAAACTTAAAAATGACCCGAAATGAGAAGTACAGTAAGGTTAAAAAGGATATAACATTATATAAAAAATGTAGCTATAAATGAATGCACAAACTAAACAAATAAAAATCCCCGAAGCTTCTACGGAGCAATCAAGTTTTCTGTACAACGTATATTCAAGTCCACCGAAAATAGATCTAGCTTTCGCTGGTCTCGGTATAATGCCGTACGAGCCGCGGCCCATGAAACTTTAACTACGGCCCGGTGGTGGCCTATCCTATATAGGTGCCAGATGCACGATTATGGCTAACTTTAACCTTAAATAAAATTAAAACTATTGAGGCTAGCGGGCTGCAATTTGGTATGTTTGACGATCGGAGGGTGGATGATCAACATACCAATTTGCAGCCCTCTAGCCTCAGTAGTTTTTAAGATCTGAGGGCAGACAAAAACGTGCGGACAGAAAAAAGCGCGGACGGACAGACAAAGCCAGCGCAATAGTTTTCTTTTCAGAAAACTAATAAAAAAACATAAGTTTAAATATTACAGGGAAGTATTACAGTCTCGCCGTAATTCTAGTGTATAAAAAAATCCGTATCACCCACAGAAATACAGGTATTGTACAAAGTGACACAAATGCAAATCCTCTGTGATCATTAGTGAATGGGACATCAAATCTCCCCTGAATACCATACTCAGTGACACTTCTCTCATGATATATTCCTGTGGTTAGTTAGGATGCTTGCATAACCAGCAGGAGGTCTGCGTTCGACTGATTGACGTTTCGTTAAACACCATTATGTCAGTTTTGAATTACGCAGTGAATTATATACCGGGTAGTTACTGGATTGTAGTGGGTCGCAAAGAAAGTGGAGAAGACCTCGAGACTAACTACCTCACACCGAAATATTTCTCGAGAATCGGATGGCCAATATATTCTGAATCCATTGATATATATATATATATATATATATATATATATATATATATATATATATATATATATATATATATATATATATATATATATATGAAATCAACACACGATCACGTGTGGAACAGAAATAAGTTTCTAATCACATCAGGATCGAACAGGTCTTTCAATTGAAAGACAAGACCGCTACCAACCGAGCCACACAAATCATGTGGCTTGGTTGGCGGGTCTTGTCTTTTCAATTGAAAGACCTGGGTTCAATCCTGACGTGAGTCAGAAATAAATAAATAAATAAATAAATAAATATATATATATATATATATATATATATATATATATATATATATATATATATATATTATATTTATATATAATATTTTAGTAAATCATTTTGTTATCCTTGTATATTACTTTCTATAAACCTTCCTTTCCTACTAACTATTAACATCAAAAATGTTTACAACTGTAACGTGATGGATAAACCCATTTTATTCCTGTTGATCTCAAAAACTTTGATAGCAACCACATTCCACTCTCTGCAGTCTGCATTTATCGAGAAGTTTCCAAAGAGCGAGCTTCTTCTTTAAAATATGGATGGAAAAGATGGACATGAATCTAAAACACCTTTTTTCTGACCGGCTTAAAGGACAAGTCACTGAACTGTTACAAAGGGGTATGGCATCCCCCTTTCCTGGGTCAGTGAGAAGAGATAAGCCGCTTAAGAACAACAGAAATGAATTAAAAAATCACTGAGGTCCCTCTTACAGCATACGTATATGCATACACTATGCAAGAATGCTTTAAAAACTGATAACTTTCTAAGCATGTGGATTTTACCGTAATACTGGGGACTGTATCACGGTACTAAAACTCAAGTGGATTCCAGGATAATGTTTTGAAAAATAACTGAATTTTTACAAGGGCAAATTCAAATATAACAAACGCCATCACGCTACCATGAAAATTATATTTCTTTTCACAATGAGAACCATTTTCCTGAAGGAAACAGTATTATTTTCTCTTGACAAAATACAGTTTTTTAGTAGTTTCAGGAGTGGCGGGAGGCAGGGGTGGGGGCAGTTAAAATTCTATCTCAAGTCTAAAACCCTAATAAAAACAATCTATCTCAATTAAAACCTAAGATAAAAAAAAAAAAAAAAAATGACAGGATAATATGGAAAAGCAACAGCAAAAGCTAAGATAAAAAAAAACAAAGACAAGATATTCTCTTTCTCTCTCTCAATGAAAAAAGCAAAGCAACAAAACTAAGATAAAAATAAAACAATGACAGGATTCACACTCTCTCACTCTCTCTCTCAAAAAAAGCAAAGCAAAAAACTAAGATAAAAAAACAATGACAGGATTCACACTCTCTCACTCTCTCTCTCATATCTAAGATAAAAAATAAAACAATGACAGGATCTCTCTCTCTCTCTCTCTCTCATATGAAAAAGCAAAGCAGCAAAAACAAGATAAAAAAAAACAATGACATGATTTTCTCTCTCTCTCTCTCTATGAAAAAGCTCTAAGATAAAATAAAACAATGACAGGAAAATATGAAAAAAAGCAAAACAAAACTAAGATAAAATAAAACAATGACAAAACTATGAAAAAGCAAAGCAGTTAAGATAAAATAAAACAATGACAGGATTCACACTCTCTCTCTCTCTCTCTATCTCAATCTCTCTCTCACTCTCTCTCTCTCATATGAAAAAAGCAAAGCAGCAAAACTAAGATAAAATAAAACAATGACAGGATTCACACTCTCTCACTCTCTCTCTCTCATATGAAAAAGCAAAGCAGCAAAACTAAGATAAAATAAAACAATGACAGGATTCACACTCTCTGAGATAAAAAAAACAAAACTAAGATAAAATAAAACAATGACAGGATTCACACTCTCTCTCTCTCTCTCTCTGAAAAAGCAAAGCAGCTCTCTAAAATAAAACAATGACAGGATTCACACTCTCTCTAAAATAAAACAATGACAGGATTCACACTCTCTCTCTCTCATATGAAAAAGCAAAGCAACAAAACTAAGATAAAATAAAACAATGACAGGATTCACACTCTCTCACTCTCTATGAAAAAGCAAAGCAGCAAAACTAAGATAAAATAAAACAATGATAAAATCTCTCACTCTCTCTCTCTCAAAAAGCAATAAGATAAAATAAAACAATGACAGGATTCACTCTCTCTCTCTCTCTCTCTCTCAAAACTAAGATAAAATAAAACAATGACAGGATTCAACTCTCTCACTCTCTCTCTCTAAGAAAAAGCAAAGCAGCAAAACTAAGATAAAATAAAACAATGACAGGATTCACACTCTCTCACTCTCTCTAATATGAAAAGCAAAACTAAGATAAATAAAACAATGACAGGATTCACACTCTCTCACTCTAAAATAAAACAATCTCTCTCTCTCTCTCAAAGCAGCAAAACTAAGATAAAATAAAACAATGACAGGATCTCTCTCTCTCTCTCTCTCTCTATGAAAAAGCAAAGCAACAAAACTAAGATAAATAAAACAATGACAGGATTCACACTCTCTCTCTCTCTCTCTCTCAATGAAAAAAAAGCAAAACTAAGATAAAATAAAACAATGACAATTCACACTCTCTCTCACTCTCTCTCTAATATGAAAAAAGCAAAGCAACAAAACTAAGATAATATAAAACAATGACAGGATTCACACACTCTCTCTCTCTCTATGAAAAAGCAAAGCAACAAAACTAAGATAAAATAAAACAATCTTCTCTCACTCTCTCTCTCTAATATGAAAAAGCAAAGCAGCAAAACTAAGATAAAATAAAACAATGACAGGATTCACACTCTCTCACTCTCTCTCTCTAATATGAAAAAAGCAAAGCAACAAAACTAAGATAAAATAAAACAATGACAGGATTCACACTCTCTCACTCTCTCTCTCTAATATGAAAAACGAAAGCAAAAATTGAGATAAAAACAATGACAGGATTCTCTCTCTCTCTCTCTAATCTAATATGAAAAATCAAAGCAAAAAACTAAGACAAAAAAAACCAGGATTCTCTCTCTCTCTCTCTAATATGAAAAAAAAAACAATGACAGGATTCTCTCTCTCTCTCTCTTCTCTCTCTCTCTCTCTCTCTCTCTCTCTCTCTCTCTCCACGTGATGGCAAACCTGTCTTTTAAAATGGGCCAGGTAATAGGATTTGGGAGACATGAAAGGAGATGCATTGGGTTACACATCCTAAAGGTGAAGGGATCAAGGACTAATCACATCAGTTGACTCTCGAGCTCCTGTTTCTGTTGTGTGTACTCGATGCCAATATGAAGCGTGGCACTTAATCCTTTTGGCTTGATTTTATCAAGTAATAAAAGAAAGTTCTTACGACATAATAGAATTTTTCCAATCACGTTTCCATAATCCTTGTTTCAAGTTCACAATAATTTAATCACGTTTTCATTTATAAAAAATCATCTATAATCGTAATAAAAAATTTCAACAAGTAAGTCATCGATAATTTCCAATAATAATCCTTGATTCAAGTTTAATTTTACAATTCCTTTTTTCATTTATTTGTTACTGTGGAAAAATCATCTATAATCGTAATAAAAAAATTTCAATGCAGAAGGGAAATAAATCATTGAATTTTTCCAATGACGCTTTCATAATCCTTGATTCAAGTTCACAATAATTTTATAATTCCTCTGTTTTCATTTATTTGTTACTATGGAAAAATCATCTATAATCGTAATAAAAAAATTTCAATACAGAAGGGAAAATAAATCATTGAATTTTTTTAATGACGCTTCCATAACCCTTGATTCAAGTTCACAATAATTTTCTAATTCCTCCGTTTTCATTTATTTGTTACTATGAAAAAAAATCAGCTATAATTGTAATAAAAAAATTTCATTACAGAAGTGATATAAATCACGAAAGAGTCTGTAAGTGTACTTTACAATTAACGCTCGGTTCTTAATGGGTTGTCTGCTATGAATAGTAATTCTGGTTACGACTATGAACTGGGCCCGACCAAAACGTCAAAACTGGACGCGTTTAATCCCTGAATCATATTCCTCCTGACGTAGGAAGACTCGCCGTCAGAGAATATCGTGTATAGTCTGTGTGGGGTATAACCACCTATATGTACAAAAAAAAAAAAAAAAAAAAAAAGGGCAGAACACATTCAGCGTTTGCTTGTACAAAATTCTTTTAACTTCGAATAATGGAAAATGTTTGGGGAAAGAAGCAGCACAGCCTAATACCCAACTTCGGGATCTGTCTGAATCATTTTTGAGATGGAAAGAAAAAATATAATTTCGCAGCTTCAAAAAGCGACCTTTATCCTTTGCTAATACTTGGAATGGGAAAACCATGGCTAAAATTTCATTATGGTGTTCATCAGCGTTATATTTTCACTGTTCCATTATTCAGTTCCATCCAAGAGGAATTATGAATAATGCTGAATACTTGCAATTGCGCTTGAGAAGAAAATTCATGGCAAAAATTTCTTTATACAGTTTTTATGAGGTGATTACTTTCATTATTCCATTATTCATTGTTCTTATTCATTGCTCCTTTAAGTGGTGCAGTGAGTAATGACAAATACTTGCAATTGCATGTAGAAAGCATTTTTAGGTATCAAGATAAAGTCCAGCATTCATCTTGTTCTTACAATATTATTATCCTCAAGCTACACTCATATTTCGCAACACATAATAACGAAAGCAGTCATAATATAATAATAATAATAATAATAATAATAATAATAATAATAATAATAATAATAATAATAATAATAATAATAATAATAATAATAATAATGGTAAAGAAATTCACAATGGTGTAACTGTAAATACATATTAGAAATATATATACAAACGTTTTTATATGTATTCTAATATATATTTACATTTACATTATTGTGGATTTATTCACAATTTTAGTGACTCATGCTATTATGAGATTTTTATGAATAATAATAATAATAATAATAATAATAATAATAATAATAATAATAATAATAATAATAATAATAATAATAATAATTTCATTTATCAGAGACTTCAGAAAACTTCATTTACAAACGCTAACATAATTCCCAAGTGTCTACGCAAGATGTAAAGACTAAATAACGATGAATATAGACTTCTGGAACATACACTGAATCCAAGTCGCATGGCCGTAAGGGCGCCCATGTTTGCATCAGTTGCAGATGAAGAATGACACCCAAAGATCGCCCTAAGTTGTTTCTTGAAGCAGTGCTCCGATGGAACCCCAAAATGCTTTTCCTCATTAGGCTTACAGTGCATCCGTAGGCCTACCCTTAAATGCGAGTATGTGACAGCTGGTTCCCATGGGGACGGGGTGGAAGAGGAGGGTGCAATTTAGGGGGAAGTTGTGTGTGTGTGTTTAGGGGTCTTCTAAAATTGAGCTCATTATGCGCCCGCCTGAGCATTCTGCTCCGGCAATTTCCGAAGGAAAAATCTCGCGAACGTGCCGACAATCTTCGTCGGAAACAACCTATTCCCGAAGCCTTTTTAATACCCGAATAAATACGAGTACACGGCGAGAAACTTGAATTTCCTCCAGACTGCTTTCTTCTCCTCTCTCTCTCTCTCTCTCTCTTTATCTCGCATGGCTCCTTTTCCTACCTCGCCCCCTTTTCATCTGAAGGTTGAATCCACCTGAATCCAATAAAGACGAGGGTTCCACTAACCAATCCTCTCAGTGGCTTCTCGCGACTGTCTCTCTGGGACCATAGTCCCATCGTCTCTCCATCTCTCTGACAAGGCCTAGGTGGGCTGTATCTCTCTCTCTCTCTCTCTCTCTCTCTCTCTCTCTCTCTCTCTCTCTCTCTCTCTCCCCCCCGAACTGTTCAAAGGTATGGAAACCGAACAATGAATCGAGTGATAAAGAGATGAATGTGCGCGCTCCAAAAGTGAACTACATCTTTTTTTTTTTTCTGAGAGGATCTCAGAGAGAGAGAGAGAGAGAGATCTGTGATGCCTCAGAATCTTCCTGAGGAAGGAACAGACAGACATCACGTGGACCATCGCCACTTATCGATCGTTAAGATATGTCTGAGTCTGATGAGACAGGATGAAAGGTTTTATTCGGAAATTCTTGTCGTTGAATTCCTCGACATATTCTTGAACTGCGGTGGCGTACACCACCACCATTTCTTTCTTTTTCTTATACACACACACACACACACACATATATACACACATATATATATATATATATATATATATATATATATATATATATATATATATATATATATATATATATAAAATATATATATATATATATATATATATATATATATATATATATATATATATATATATATATATATATATATATATATATATAGTGCAGACTGCTGCAGTACTAGAAACAGGTACTTCAGCCTGAACACTACTGCCCTAAAGTTCTAATAGGTTGAGCTACAGATATAATGCACCGAGAGACAGAGACGAACCTAGCAAAGGAATGTGAATCCCTTGGCAAGGAGAGGTCTATTTGTCTGAGATAAAAAAAAAAAGAAAAAAAAAATGCGCCGGAGTTTCTTCGGCGCAATCGAGTTTTCTGTACATCGTATAATCAAGGCCACCGAAAATAGATCTATCCTTCGGTGGTCTCTCGTATAATGCTTATGAGCCGCAGCCCATGAAGCTTTAACCACGGCCCGGTGGTGGGATGGCCTATATCGTTGCCAGACGCATGATTATGGCCAACTTTAACCTTGAATACAATAAAAACTGCTGAGGTTAGAGGGCTACAATTTGGTATGTTTGATGACTGGAGAGTGGATGAACAACATACCAATTTGCAGCCCTCTAGCCTCAGTAGTTTTTAAGATCTTAGGGCGGAAAAAGAGGAAAATAACAGAAGTCTGGTTGTGCTAGGTAGTATGAAAGTATCCAGGTGGTTGGTGCCATGGGGTTTGAAGGGGAAAGAAGAGATGCATCAGAGATGATTCGTTTATAGAGAGAAAGCCAGATGCTTCTTGGTCTACTTTTTTGGATTTGTTGACATAGTACGAACAAATTCCACACCTATAGTGTTTATGGCCTAGTCAATAGTCATTCAGCGTCTATTATTGTTTTCGGTACATAACGAAGTTTCAGTTTTCTGAAAAGAAAACTATTGTGCCGGCTTTGTCTGTCCGTCCGCACTTTTTCCGTCCCTGCCCACAGATCTTAAAAACTACTGAGGCTAGAGGGCTGCAAATTGTTATGTTGTTCATCCGCCCTCCAATCATCAAACATACTAAATTGCAGCCCTCTAGCCTCAGTAGTTTTTATTTTATTTAAAGTTAAAGTTAGCCATAATCGTACGTCTGGCAACGATATAAGCCAGGGCCCCACCGGGCCGTGGTTCGAGTTACAGCATTATACCGAGACCACCGAAAGATAGATCTATTTTCGGTGGCCTTGATTATACGATGTACAGAAAACTCGACTGCGCCGAAGGAACTTCGGTTCATTTTTTACTTGTTGAATATTGCCATTCATAGTTTTATGTCATGTAGACTGCTATTCAAATACAAATTTCTTTAGAAGTTTAATATCTTTACCATAATAGTGAAAAAAATAATTACCCTCACAACTGAAATAGCAAGGCTTTCATCTGTCAACCCACTTATAAGAGAGTGTGGATAAAACCTGTAAAATTTTCTTTTGCCAAAAATCTAATAATTGACTAGATTCTGGCTCACTTCACCTCTTGCATAAAGAACAACTTTTTATTAAGACATATTGCTCTTAGGTTTTGGAGAGAGAGAGAGAGAGAGAGAGAGAGAGAGAGAGAGAGAGAGAGAGAGAGAGAGAGAGAGAGAGAGAGAGAGAGAGGGCCGTGCCCTCTGATTTGAGTCCCTATTTTGTGAGCCAAGTTCCTTGTCACCATCGAAGCCCAAAAGGCTGACTTTTCAAGAGCCTAGTCTTCGCAAATAAGCCTTTCTTTTTATTCTAATACATCTAAAAACTTCTTTTTCTTTAAATACATCATATAAGCTACTTTTTATTTTAATATATCTACAAGTTTCTTATTCTTTACATCTATAAGGTAATTTTTCTTTTAATACATCTATAAGTTACTTTTTCTTTTAATACATCTATAAGCTTCTTTTTTCATTTACTACATCGGTAAGATTCTTTTTCTTTACATCTATAAGCTGCTTTTTCTTTTCATACATCTATAAGCTCCTTTTCTTTGAATACATCTATAAGCTCCTTTTACTTTGAATACATCTATAAACTACTTTTGCTTTTAATACATCTGTAAGCTTCTTTTCCTGTACATCTACAAGCTAATCTTTTTTTAATATATCTATAAGCTTCTTTTTCTTTTAATACATCTGTAAGCTACTTTTTCTTTTCATACATCTATAAGCTACTTTTTCTTTTAATACATCTATAAGCTTTTTTTTTTCTTTAAATACATCTATATGCTTCTTTTTCTTTTAGTACATCTATAAGCTACTTTTTCTTTTAATACATCTATAAGCTACTACTTCTTTTAATACGTCTATAAGATTCTTTTTCTTTTTATTACATCTACAAGCTATTATTTCTCTGAATACATAAGCTTCTTTTTCTTTAAGTACATCTATAATCTTCTTACTCTTGTAATACAATTATAGACCTCTTTCACTTTTAAAACTTTTGTGAACCTCGCCAGCACAACGACCTTGGGATATGTTTCTTCTATAGACACTTCACTTTTCAAGGATACAAAATTATCAACAGTAACACGTCATTTAGACACAAACATACACAAACACACACACACACAAACACAGGCAGACACTTCCACAATTCACCACACGTTTGCGTTACAATTTGCAAAAAAAAAAAAAAATAAAATAAATAAATAAATAAAACTGGCAGAATCGCTACATTTGAAGAAAATACAACTGAATGCATTCTTTTTGCTGAAAGTTTCACAATGAAAAGGAAGGGAGACTTTGTGATTAAAAGAGAAGAGGAAATAAAACGCAAAAAAAATAATAAAAAGTAACAAAAGATTAAGGCTGAAAATCCATAAATCCCGAGATTTTTCCCACTGATTTTTTGAGGGGAGTGAGAGAAGCAGAAAAAAAAAATACAAAAAGAAAATAAAATAAACAGCAAATTCTGGGAGGTAGCAAAAGGACAAAAGGCTACCAGGTATATAAGCAGAACAATTTTTCCCCCTCTTTTACCAAGTTTCTCTTCTATCTTCCTCTTTTTCATTTCTATTTTTACTCCCGTCTCTTCCTTCTTTTCCGTATTCACGGCTCGTTCTTCTCCCCCACTCTCGTCTTCTCTTTATGTAACAGAGAGAGAGAGAGAGAGAGAGAGAGAGAGAGAGAGAGAGAGATGTGAGATAGAGAGAGATCTCTCTCATGTGAGATAGATATATATATATATATATATATATATATATATATATATATATATATATATATATATATATATATATATATATATATGAGAGAGAGAGAGAGAGAGAGAGAGAGAGAGAGAGAGAGAGAGAGAGAGAGAGAGAGAGAGTCTCCTCATGAGATAGAGAGATCTCTTTATATATATATATATATATATATATATATATATATATATATATATATATATATATATATATATATATATATATATATATAGAGAGAGAGAGAGAGAGAGAGAGAGAGAGAGAGAGAGAGAGAGAGAGAGAGAGAGAGAGATTTTTATATATACAGAGAGAGAGATGTTTGTTTACATGTGTGTGTGTGTGAGAGAGAGAGAGAGAGAGAGAGAGAGAGAGAGAGAGAGAGAGAGAGAGAGAGAGAGAGAGAGTCTCCTCTTTATGTAAGATAAAGAGAGATCTCCTCTTTATATGAGAGCGAGAGAGAGAGAGAGAGAGGAGTGGGGAGCGCCACGTCTTTATATATATGTGTGTGTGTTTGAGAGAGAGAGAGAGAGAGAGAGAGAGAGAGAGAGAGAGAGAGAGAGAGAGAGAGAGAGAAATATGTGTCCAATGAAGTGCTCCGAAAGAAGAGGAAGGCATTGTCTGATTTTCTAAAGATCGATATGAGAGGGTATTGTGTGACCACGCTATATACACCTCCACTACCCACCACCACCACCACTGCCACAAGAGCGGGCTTCCTCATATCACCACAAATAAAAATTCTTCCTTCTCGAAGGTGGACAAGAGTGTGTGTACCGGTGCTATTGTCGACGAGGGATGGCTGGATGGCTTTCATAGCGAGAGATGGTTCACTTCGGTAGGTATGGATACTTGGAATACATTTAAATTAGTTATGCATACGTATCTCTTTTTAATATAGATGGATTACCAATCATAACACAGTCAGAAGATACGTGAGAATTCAATCCTGTATAAAAATATAACCTAACTGGCCAAATTAAATTAAGAAACCTGTGAACTTCAGTAATAACAAAAGCAGGCTCTCTCGAGACGGGTTTGGAATACTGTTCAATAAGATAAAACAAAATAAAAAAAAAACATTCGGGAACACCACAGACACAAAAACGGAAAACAGGCTAAACACACCTCTAAAAGGCTAAACAAAACACTTGGTTTTAATACTTGTTAGCTAAACAAAACTGAGAACTTCAATTAAAACTCCTCGGGAAAAAGGAAAGTTTGCTAAACCACCTTAAGTTTAAGACCCCCAACTCCCAATCAATAAATGAAGAATCTATTTTGTGAAAATATTCGTCACTGGAAACTTCCCTCCCCTGAAAAGTACATTGTGTCCCCGTGAGCTAAGAGTGTTCCTCTTATCTCATCAGTGTAAGAATGAATAAAATAGAAGGCACTTTCCTTGTGCGAAGAAGGAAGGAGAGGGGAGGAGAGGAAAGGATGGGGGCGGGGTTGGGAAATAGGATTGGAGACCTGAGGCCGGGGGGGGGGGGAGAGTGCAAGAGTAAGAGATGTCGTGTGACCAGACTGTTGAAAAATGGTGCTGGTTCCGAGGTTGGTCCAATATTGGTTTGGTGGTGCAGACACGAAGCATAACCCACTTTACTTTTGGTACTGCAGACTGATGGTGTTGGCAGTCCCCCCACCCCCGCCCTCGAATGCACTAGCATCCTTAGGGATTAATAGATTTAAGGGACTCTTTCCCATGCGCTCCTTACGACCTTCTTAGTAACGGAGGGGAAAATGGGTTCTCTGTCACCTCACTCTTAGCTTCAGTTTCCGTGACGCCGAAGAGATGTTACGACGAAGCAAACAACATTGACTTTTAAGTTTAGATCCTAGATTTACTTACTGCTCGTGTAGCAAGCTTAATGGCTACACCGAGAGAGAGAGAGAGAGAGAGAGAGAGAGAGAGAGAGAAGAGAGAATCCTGTTTATGCCAACTCACATCGTATCCTATGACCTAATGTGCATGCTGACAATTTCTTCAAAATATAAGCTTGCAGAGAGAGAGAGAGAGAGAGAGAGAGAGAGAGAGAGAGAGAGAGAGAGAGAGAGAGATAATGTATATGACAACTCACAATTGCATCGTTTGACTTCTTATAGGTTGCTATTTTCTTTAATGTAAACGCGGAAGAGAGAGAGAGAGAGAGAGAGAGAGAGAGAGAGAGAGATAATGCATGTGACAACTCACAATTGTATCGTTTGACTTTTTATACACTGCCATTTTCTTTAATGTAAACGTGCAGAGAGAGAGAGAGAGAGAGAGAGAGAGAGAGAGAGAGAGAGAGAGAGAGAGAGAGAGAGAGAGAGAGAAATAATGTATATGACAACTCACAATTATATCGTTTGACTTTTTATACATTGCCATTTTCTCTAACGTAAACGTGCAGAGAGAGAGAGAGAGAGAGAGAGAGAGAGAGAGAGAGAGAGAGAGAGAGAGAGAGACCACTACAGCCTACCATGCACCATCTCTTGTATACGAAAGTTACAAGGAGGCTTTTCTGATGATTTTTAACACAAATTGCAGCGAGGAAGTGCGCAGTCTTAAAACTCGCAGCATGCGATCATTTATCATAAACTCGAGGCCAGTGCTGAAAAATTCTGGGTAAATGGGGGAACTCTTCGTGTTGTTTTTGATCAGATGATGTATTGGTTTTACAGCAATCAATCATGAGGCAAGGTGCCTTTTTGATTCTCCATCCCGGGGAGTCTGGGGAAACATTTCTGACGTACCAGTCGCTATGCAGAACTGCTCTTTCTTCAGTTCGGCTTCTGGTGAATGTCCGGAGATCCCAGTGTAAAATAATAATAATAATAATAATAATAATAATAATAATAATAATAATAATAATAATAATAATAATAATAATAATAACGGTAGGTCAGTCTGTGGAAACATTTCTGACGTACCAGTCACTATGCAGACCTGCTCTTTCTTCAGTTCGACTTCTGGTGAATGTCCGGAGATCCCAGCGTAAAATAATAATAATAATAATAATAATAATAATAATAATAATAATAATAATAATAATAATAATAACGGTAGGTCAGAGCAATGTTTAGAAAGATTGCACAACACAGGAATGCAACAAATCTGAGTTCCATCCGTTGCATAACACTCTCTCTTGCTTTCTCTTCGCAAATACATATATATGCGACACTGACATCATTTCAGCTGCAAACGAATTGCAGCGACGTAAGAGGAAAAGGTAACTGAAATACAAAAAAAAAGGGGGGGAAACAAAGAGCAATAAAAAGAAATAAAAGATAAACACCAAACACGGGATGCTCGCCAAACAAACTCTATTCCATGACAACGATAAATGGCCAAGACTGAAGCCGAATAAAAAATATTGTTTACACTACCGGCTGTAGTTCTTTCTGTATCGGCGATAAAAACAAAACAGTTAACAAGAATTAATCAAAACAAATATTGTTAAAATTGGACAAAAGACTAATGCAATATTTGTTCACTTTGGAGATAAACCCGGCCAGGATTGATTGATTTAACTGGCGTGCAAGGGCAAATGCACTTGCGTAAAATAATCCCCCCCTTATGAAACATCAGTTCAAATCTCTGTGTTTTACTGGGGATTTGCGTGCACGCGAAAAACAACCTGGTTTGTGAGCGTCGGCATTAAGCAAAACACGAGAGCTTACTCTTTTACTCTTTTATGAGATCAGAGTTTTAAATATTTTACTCGTTCCTTCGTGTCAGTTCTTTTGTGATTATTTAAAGACGCCTTTAACACCAGTCTATTGCATGAATTTCAATGTTTTCCAATCGGATACACGGGATATGTATCAACTATAAAATTTCTCATGCTACATCAAAACTTACGCAGTTCAACAACGGGATCACAACTCTTCTACCTTGAAGAAGTAACAACTGAAAAACATCGCTTGTGTTCGTAAATGATTGATTTCTTCGTGACACGAGAAATATCAAGACTTACCAGAGTGGGAGACTGTGAATACATCGACGAATCAACACAGAATAATGCATGACGACAGACGTCGATGGAGACTGCAAGACTGATTTATTTTTATAGTATAATAGGAGGATTTTACCTGTAATTTCCGTGGAATCTCACTATTCATCATAGACAATGGAAAGACACAAAGGATATTTACAAAAGCTCTTGGGAATTTGAATTGCTCGTCTGTAAAGGTAATTTAAAGTGGACATGCGTTTTGAATTGCCATCCGGGCCAGATATATTACAATGAAAATTCTAAATACCCATTACAAATAGCCAACTAAAAAAGTAAAACGTATGAAATGGGTTTTAAAAATGCCCCCCAACAACCCTTTTTTCTAATGAAAATTAAAATGCTTCATCAACAGTTTCCTTCTTTCAATTAAGTAACATATTAAAGAGGGAAGAGGAAAGTAAATTAGGAAATTAATTTTTACTTAAAAAAAAGGGTCAAATATCTTTAGGCAAAACCTACGAACGCACGGGATCAGATAACACTTGAAATGGCAGTTTATATATAACCGTTTACAAAATCAAAATGATAAAATCTCTCTGCTAATAATAACAATAATTTGGAACGAAGAAAGTCGTCATTCAGGAAGTAACTAAATTAAAATAGACCAAGGAACTGTAAGCGAACACTAAGAGGATGAGCTAACCACAGGTGTAGTCAATTACTTTTGTATTTCAGTCCTATTTCATTATATTTTATAGCTCTTACTGTAAAAAAACCACATAAATACAGTATGAAACATATCTACATTATTTTATTTAAAGCTAAGATTAACTGCAATCCAAATGAACTTTTATCAAACTATCACTTTTAAAACATCATTTCTATCTCGTGCATATATATATATATATATATATATATATATATATATATATATATATATATATATATATATATATATATATATATATATATATATATATATAATTACTGAGAAGTCACAAAAGTCAGCGCGTGATTTTGTTTATTAGATGATGCCACTGGGAAAGTTCAAAATGAATCGACAGAATGCCAAGTACTTTCGTGTATTTTAACACATTTTCGGAGCACAAAGTAATACAGAGCAAAAAACGAAAGAGCAAGAAAGCTTTTTTTACACTTTGCTGTTGTGAGAGTTTTCTTGTTCGCTCGTTTTTTGTTCTGTATTACTTTGTGCCCCGAAGATGTGTTAAAATACACAATACTTGGCTCTCTGCCGTTTCATTTTGAACTTTCCCAGCTTTAGCTAATATATATATATATATATATATATATATATATATATATATATATATATATATATATATATATATATATATATATATATATATATATATATATATATATATATATATATATATATATATATATATATAGAGAGAGAGAGAGAGAGAGAGAGAGAGAGAGAGAGAGAGAGAGAGAGAGAGGTTCAATACAGGGATATATTCATTAACTCTTTTTATCATGCGCCATTTAAAACAATGTAAGAAATGGGACATTCACGTACTGATGAAAAATATAGAATATGCCTAATATAATAATAATAATAATAATAATAATAATAATAATAATAATAATAATAATAATAATAATAATAATAATAATAATAATAATAAGCTGCATGAATTCAAATTTCGTTTCTTGAGATCTTGAAAATCCGATTCACAACCAGATCTGGCTATGGTCCAGACCCTTCAGCAAAATTAAACAACGCTCAATACATATATATATATATATATATATATATATATATATATATATATATATATATATATATATATATATATATATATATATATATATATATATATATATATATATATATATATATATATATATATATATATATATATATATATATATATATATATATATATATATGTGTGTGTGTTTGTTTTGTTTTAAAGAATGTTGTTCACATACTTAAATAGCTTGTTGACATGTTTTATTGTTATCTGTGATCCCATACTGCTTTCTTGTGTATGTTGTTTTCTTAACACTGTTCAGTATCCTGAAAATGACTTTGGAATAAAAGTTGAAAATTCACTTTTGACAAATATACCGATCCATCTCTTTTTCCGTTACGGAAAAATGGATAAACTATAAGACTTTCAGGATTTTTGGAGACCTATCAGGTGAAAGGTTAAAAGGTTAATGTCCTCCTGGTCCTCGCAAGGCTCATAGGGCCGGCGCTGAACTCCGGTTTCTTAGGCGAACAGCCAGTGGGGGAGAAGTCCCGATGAATTAGAAACGTGGCCAGTGTATCGCTAGGTCACTGTTTAACCACCCAACTCGAGGGCTGTTAACCTCGAGTTTTCAGACCGCTAGGTTGGCGGGCCACCGGGTTTATGCAACGGCGCCATCCCCAAGCCACCAGTCCTCTCCACCATTAGGCGAAAACCTTACCACTGCGCCAACACGGCATACTAAAAAATAAATAAATACATAAATAAAATATAAGCGAAGATCCATCTGCGAGTATAATCTAGGTAGTGTTATGAGTGAACTTTTAAGGAATGAGATACTGCTAATAATGAAATCAATTTACATAAACTAACGAAATTTCTTACCACTTACTTGGCCATTTAAAACCGTATCAAGCTGCTATCTTATATTTTCACACGAAATCCTATCTATTATAAAACAGATGATTTCTTCGCTCTTTCTCGTCCCCAGACCGTAAACAACTTGAAGAGTTTTGTTTTTACACAAAATTCTGATTATCTAATAACTTGCGCCAGACCTCTCTCTCTCTCTCTCTCTCTCTCTCTCTCTCTCTCTCTCTCTCTCTCTCTCTCTCTCTCTCTCTCGGGCTACATGAAATACTGGATTCAGAAGATTTGCTTCCTTGTTCCAGATAAATTTCCATCAAAAAGACCCACAGACAATACGGCGCTATTAAATATTGCCTTAAATTAGGAAGAAAACGAGGATGTTTTCGCGAGGAACCGAACAGTGCAGAGACAGATCTACACAGGAGGCCAAATTCATAAGAAGTCGATTACTGTATGGGAAGCTATAAAGAACGGCCGAACAGATGATGCTGGAAAGGTCTCACCTGGCGCACGGGACTAAAGCTCTTGTGCCCTGTGTCCAGAAAGCTGCCTTTCGCACGGTCAGCCCTTCCCTGAAAAATACAGCATTATCTAAGGGAAGAGGCACTTATTTCAATGACTCTTAGGATATGAGATATTAACCCGTTTTAAGCTGTACGAACTTATTAAACACAATTTTTACGCGTCTCGTCTCGAAAGACGACAGCGGAAGACATTCCCGTCCTTACGACCTGGTGTTCTGAGGCCGCCGTTTCTTCTCCGCTGCAAATGGCGTGAGGCATGGCAGCCCACGTAATCCTAAGGAATTAATATTGCAAATAGTTTTCTCCCATCCTGCTATGGCGGGGGGAGATAAAGGAGATTGAACGCGAGGGTAATGACGTGATGAAGATGTCTTTTACACTGATTTGAAAGCAAAAGACTTTACGTCCGGTTTTGATCCTTCTGCATGGGTATCGTACGGTCCGTAATCCCTCGCGATACTCAGGGTCAAATGACGCATTAGATAAGCTGTTTGCAGCTCTATACGCAAAAGCACTCAGGTCCAGGTTGGTCTTCACTTTTTTTCCCCCTTTTTTTTAAGGTGCATAGCTATAACAAGGCTTAGGAACAAAAATGCCTCGGGATCGGGCGAGGAAGCTACTTTGAACCTTATGACAGGGCGCGTCAAGCGTCATTATCATTCAGCCTTGGAGTACAAGAGGCTCCAAGCACGAGATTTTTTAGCCTTTAATCCGTAAAGGTTTCAGGGCTCATTTCACGTGTTACTATAAAAATGAGGAAGGGCAGAAACTTATCTCAAGAGTTTAATGCCTGTTTTATAGCACAAAGCAGACTTGAAAACAAAATTGAGACGACTAAGACTCGCCAGTATTGACTTTATGCGACATCATGAGATTAATTATTATTATTATTATTATTATTATTATTATTATTATTATTATTATTATTATTATTATTATTATTCAGAAGATGAACCTCATTCATATGGAACAAGCCCACAGGGGCCATTGGCTAGAAATTCAAGCTTTCAAAGAATGTGGTGTTTTATTAGGAGTAAGGGAAGGTAAAGGGAAATACACAATGAAGAGATAATTATCACTTATTAAAAAGAAAAAATAAATTAGTAAATAATAGAAATTAATTAAAAAAAACAAGAAATAACATTAGGGTAGTAATGCATTCCATATTCGAAATAACGTGAATAGCCAAATTCCACATGCCATGAAAATTAACTACCGGAGAATAAAAAATAAATAAATAAAACTAAGTAACAATGGTTTTCTGTACAGCCGCTACAGCGAATAATCGAGGCCGCCGAAAATAGATCTATCTTTCGGTGGTCTCGGTATAATGCTGTATGAGCCGCGGACCATGAAACTTTAACCACGGCCTGGTGATGGCCTATCCTGTATCGTTACCAGAAGCACGATTATGGCTAAGTTTAACCTTGAATAAAATAAAAATTCTGAGGCTAGATGACTGCAATTTGGTATGTTTGATGACTGGAAGGGGGATGGTCAACATACCAATTTGCAGCCCTCTAGCCTCAGTATTTTTTAAGATCTGAGGGAGGACAGAAAAAAAGTGCGGACGGACAGACAAAGCCCGGCACAATAGTTTTCTTTTACAGAAAACTAAAAGAACCGCAAATCTAAAAGATCGCTACTTCACTTTAAAGCCAAATTGTGAATTCGTCACAAATAGATTATTGAAGAGTATTCAAACCATGAATACGCGTTGCATCCTAATCCTTTTCAAGATATTTGTTTTTCTAATTCTATCTTCAAGGTATTAGCTTTTCCAATTCTATCTCATAACTATGCAGGGCTAACTATACGTACTTTAATCAGTCGCCTTCTTAGATTTATTTTGATTTTATTTTATATAATTTTCTTGAATGAGATCATACTAGTACATGTGTTGAAATTCTCTCTCTCTCTCTCTCTCTCTCTCTCTCTCTCTCTCTCTCTCTCTCTCTCTCTCTCTCTCTTCATTGAATAAGATCATACTAGTATATGTGTTAAAATTCTCTCTCTCTCTCTTCTTTTCTTCCTTCCTTCCTTGAATGAGATCACACTAGTATGTGTTGAAATTCTCTCTCTCTCTCTCTGAATGAGATCTACTCTCTATGTCTTAAAATCTCTCTCTCTCTCTTCTTTTCTTCCTTCCTTCCTTGAATAAGATCATACTAGTATATGTGTTGAAATTTTCTCTCTCTCTCTCTCTCTCTCTCTCTCTCTCTCTCTCTCTCTCTCTCTCTCTCTCTCTCTCTCTCTCTCTCTCTCTCGTCTTTCCTTGAATGAGATCATACTAGTGTGTGTTGAAATTTTTTTTTTTCTCTCTCTCTCTCTCTTCCTTCTCTCAACCTCTTCCTTCTTAGCGCAATCACCCGATTCTCGGTGTTGTAATCCCGCGTCTTCTCCTCCTCTTCCCATACCACCCATTATTATTACCCTAATCCGAATTTTCTGCGCCGCTGCTTGGCCGTCTTCGCGTCCACGGCTTCTTGAGTGATAAATAATTAGAAATATCATTATTAATTACATCTCCCCGCCGCTTAACAGGATATTAAACGCTCCTCTTTAAAAATGAGCGTAATATTCGAGACTACGTCGACTCTCAGAACATCTTCGCGAAGAAAAGATGAGAGCTCGGGATGAAGTCTATTAATGCTTGAAATAAGGCATTTGGAATGAACTGCACCTTTATTCTTAATGAATACTCTCATATTTCAAATAAAATCGACAGTTTTGATGCTTATCGAAAGGTGAGTAAAGGATAAACATCAATGACAAGAGCTAGGAAAAATTGGAGATCTGATTTTTAACGGTCAGTGAAAACCTTGTGATGTAGACCACACCTTCCTTTGACGTCGTACTATATTATGAATTAGACCATAAATAAAATGTTAAGGGTTATTTCTATGTAAATGTAAAACTGCACTAAGTATTATACATACACTAGGCACTAGTGTACCCTTGTCAAGGAAAAGCGTTAAGTTCTGTTTACAATAAAACCGGGTGAAGCAATGTGTCAGAAAGAAGGTGACTTGACAATCAGCTGATGAGTCTTCTGTGTGTGAGTGGGATACACTGCTGATGATACTATGCTAGGTTTCAGCACAGGAGGCTCAACCTTCATTCAGGCCAGTCAGTCAAATTAAAACTCACTGTTGCTGTTGTGCTATTGATACAACCTGGGCACTTGTGCCCGATAAGTGCAAATTGCCTCTGATTTTAATGCAAGTTATCCCAAGGCAGAAATGTCCGTACTGGAGGTTTACGACCCCACAGGGGAGAAAGTACTCTATAAATGGCGGATGAACCTCAATCTCTAGGGGCCATCGGTAACCAATGGCAACCACGCTTCTGACTCCTGTGGGGTAACGGAAAAAAAATAACCTTCTCCCCACTATTCGTGATGGGAAAGTCACCGAATGGAAGGGGAAATGGGTTTGCAGCCCCATACCCAGTACTGATATTGCCAGTAATGGAGAAATCATAAAACACTTTGCGGATATTGAATGTGCTGGGTGTGGCGCTGAAAAAAAAAATTGTATGACAGTTGATTTGTTTGAGGAGGGAAAGCTGGATGTTTTGCCACTTAGACAAAAGGGAAAAATGCTGTGGGGAAAAGACCTACTGGTTGTAGTGCAAGAAAGACCCTGGGAAACAGAAAACAGAATTGTGTAAGGTCGAGGTCTGCATGGCTATTACAGATTGCGGTGCGAGAAAAAGATGTGATGATAAGTGCTTGTGGCACAGAAGTGGAAAAGAATGAGTGGCAGTGAATGTTTCTGTTGTAGAATGAATGTGGATCTTAGCTGAAATAGATGACAACACTAGATCTAGAGTTGCTGGCTGTTGAGGAGTCTTAGAGCAAATGGGAATGGAGAGCCGTATAGACAAGTGTTTCGAAAAACAGTTTCCAGTGGAGAATATTCTCAAGTATATTCTCAAGTATAACTGGGAAAGAATAAATGGGGAAGAGAAGAGATTTAGAGCGTGTGTTCAAGAGCAAGTTCATGGATGTGATGGTGAGAAGAAGAAGAGTGGGTTGAGGTATTTCAGTTATTCATCTGTAATAAGTTCAAGTCAGTATACACACAAGTTTAAATTGGAGAGGAAAGGGCGAGAGACTGTAAAATATAAATGATGGTGTTATATATTTAGTCTACAACAGAAGGAAGAGGGAATAACGACAGTGGATGGGAATATGAAATAGGAGATCTGGTAATAAAAAAAAAATATTTTGGTGCAATTAAAAGACACAAATGAATAACCAAGTGCAACATTTAGGAAGGTGGATAGGGTAGTTAATAAAAAATAATACAGTGAATGGAATGAAGTAAAGTTATTAAACGAGACGGAAGAAGGTGAGCAAGAACTTTATGGAAAATTAAATATCCTCAGGGAATTAAATACAGAGGGAGATAGACGCTAATGAATACATAAATGCAGAAATAAAAAAAATTTAAATAGAGACGTGCAGTCTGAAGTGATACAGAAGAAATAAATAGTGTAAATTTGACAATGCTTCTGATAACGCAAGGAAGCCAAATAAGGATTAAGAAGTGATGATGCAGAATAGTGGTATAAACAAATGTTCAAAAGGAATACATGAAAAAGATAATTGCTCCACGGTGTAAAATTATTTGAATAATAATTTTGGTGGGATTTCACAGGGAACATAATATAAACTGCAAAAGGACTGACAGAACAACAGGAGTGACTTCAGGAGGGGAAGACAGTTTGGAAGTAAAGAGTAAAGCTTCATGTGGCAAACACGGACACAGAAAGAATCTGTTGTATGTCTGAAAAAAAAATCTGTTAGACTATATAGAATATGACGCAGTGTGCATTTTAAGGAGCGTCTGATGTGTTGCTGACTTGCACTCTGTGTAGATTTACAGAGCAGCAAACGTCATAAAACTTTTCCGAAAGAAAGAAAAGGGAATATAATATATATATATATATATATATATATATATATATATATATATATATATATATATATATATATATATATATATATATATATATATATATAACATTATGGTATCTCTCCCAAGATAGGGTGTGTCCACAGAATAACCAAATATAATGGGCACTGCCACATTTATACTTTCTGAGCACTGAACTGTGGGGGAGAGAGAGAGAGAGAGAGAGAGAGAGAGAGAGAGAGAGAGAGAGAATGCTTTTTGCATCTCTTCTTTCATCACAAAATACTTCCTCACAAAAAAAAAAGACATACAACACACACTGGGACACCTGAGCATTCACACGTCAATGCATGCTGACAAAAGTTGCTCTCAAACTCCGATCATAACTTCCTACCAATTAATTTTTATTTTTTTCTTCACTTTCCGGTCGATAACAGTCCTACGGATAACAATACCACGCTCTCCGCTTCAAGAATAATTGTTTAGGAGACTGGTATTAGCATTTTAATGAAATTTTAAAGTTGAAATAAAAAATGCATGATAGGCTTGCAATAGTTCTGGAAGACAAGAGTCTGCGGTAAAGTCTACCCATATTTCATTTACTATAGCTCGAGCCGTGTTCATGGTCAGTACAGATACAGTAGGTGTCCATTTATATATGTTAGATGATTTTGTGGAAATTAAGCTTCATGCAACATTTTACTGTTTGTGATTGGATCCTGATCATGTGGAAAGTTTCATCTTAAAATAATAAGGAAAATATACAAATTGGACGATGGACATTTTTCGTGAAACATAGCAAAGTTAAGAAGTCAGATAAAGCCAATACCAGCTCAAAAAGATTATTTTTATTTCAAAGAATCGAATTTCATTAGTAAAATGACATAAGATAAAATTCACAGAAGCTTTCTTGAAAGGAAGGGTCTGTATAAACTCAAGTAAGAGCTCTTGAGATGATCACTGGGAGGTATAAAAACCTTTTAAAATCTCACTGTTTTCTAGCTATTTAACCTTTAAACAGAACATGCAAACATACTTAAATCAAATTACAAGGCCTTAATTCAAGTATAACAGACAGTTACGGGGTGTTCCCAGAAAAAAAGGGCAGATTTTCCACCGAACCTTTTGATATGCACCATCGAAATCAAATTGCCTTTCAAAGAGGAGAGCCCAAACTGATATTTCATAAAATGGCAATCAAAAGCGGTTTGAATGTATTGACGAATGCGATCCGCCTATGCGAGAGGCCAGGACAAACAAACAAACAAACAAACACACACAAGCGCCCTTGTGTCCTTGGAATCGCGGCGTCTATTCTTCGCAAAATAAGGCGGCGGCCAAACCTCGGCGAATTTCCTGCAGGAGGAGACCAGGTTCGGCCGAGATCGAATTAGCCAATGCAGCATTATTCGAACGGCGCTGAGAGTTGCACACGGATAAGAGGAGGCGGGGACGGGGGTTGGGAGGGTTGGGGGAGACGGGTAATTGACAGGAGACTGGCCAGTAAATGGCGGAGTTTTATCTCTTCCTAAATAAGACGTCCATGATATTTCTCGACCGAAAAAATGATACAACATATTCATTTACCCTTCGCCACGGCAATCTAATTTCGAAAAAAAGGTAAATACGAACCTGAGACCTGATCAAAATGAAAATTTATTTTCGCAGAAGGTTACTGAAGAAATAAAGAGGTTCATTTAACAAACTCCGCAGAACAGACGTAATGTGAAATGGAGTAATATCATATCTAGCCATTTTTCGCACCATTTAAGTCGTCGAGGAGTGGTTCGGAATGAGATAGAGCTCCGAAGAAAGCTGAGAGGTGCTTCGCCGAGATAAATGGGAGGGCGGATGAGTTTTCACTTGTCATGAAAGAATTCAATAGACTTCCTACGAGAGAGAGAGAGAGAGAGAGAGAGAGAGAGAGAGAGAGAGAGAGAGAGAGAGAGAGAGAGAGAGAGAGAGAGACTGAATTACTACGACGTCTCTGAATAAAACCCGGGTTGTATCTTACGTAACAGTGGGTTCTAAAAAGCGTTCTTGAAAGAATGAGAGAAGTAATTTTTTTGTTTGTTCGAAAACAACATTAGCTGGATTTAAAATAGTGGCGATTATCCAGAAGTTTGTAGTGCATATCTTTTCTCTATTCAAACTGTTGTATATATATATATATATATATATATATATATATATATATATATATATATATATATATATATATATATATATATATATATATATATATATATACACTGTATATGTGTGTATTGCACACGTGAGTTTTGGTTTTTTAATGTATTCACTCTGTAGCTACGATGATATCTTAAAATTCTCACCTCTTCGCATTTTTATTTCACTACAAGACTTAAATCCATGGGGAGCCACACAAAGAATATTTCATCCAATGTGGCAAAATTCGATCCACCGAAGAAGCAATGACTATCTATGTTAAGAACAGTGACAGAAGTCTAGCTCATCTCATGCATACATCTATCTGTCGAAATCGGGTCTATTGTACTACAGCTGAAATGAACCACATGGATTTGAGGCTAAATCACTATAATACGATCATCGTAATTAGATTCTTTTCGTAATGGGCTTCTTTCAGCTTTAGATTGAAACTATACTATGGATTGTTGGGACGTATTGCATGCAGATTATTTTAAACCCACTTGAATCTAAATGCATTGTTATGCCCCTGACTCCAAACTGCACTGTGTTTTCCGTATTTCTTTTTATATCGACACAATAAACTTGACAAGTTGGCGGGAATTAAATCTCCTCTATGAAATGCATCCAGTGAGTTCCTATGAAAAAAAAGCGTATGGTAATCAGTATCCTTGAAATCTGATAATGTTTACATAAACTTTTTATCCTGAACAATACAACTCAATCTCGCATTTCATAGATGATAGAGAGTATTCTTTTAAACTCCTTTCCATTCAATATAGAAACACTTATAGGTGACCTTGCCTTCTTTCTCTCAATATGGAAACACTTTTATAGGTGCCTTAACCGTCTTTCTCTCAATATGGAAACACTTTTATCGGTGCCTTAGCCGTCTTTCTCTCAGTGTAGGAACACTTTTATAGGTTCCCTTACCCTCTTTCTCTCAATATAGAAACACTTTTATAGGTGCCCTTACCTTCTTTTTCTCAATATGGAAACACTTTTATAGGTGCCCTCACCTTCTTTCTCTCAATATGGAAACACTTTTATAGGTGCCCTTACCTTCTTTCTGTCAATATGGAAACACTTTTATTCTTTCTCTCAATATGGGGTGCCTTACCTTCTTTCTCTCAATACAGAAACACTTTTATAGGGCCTTTGACTTCTTTCTCTCAATATAGAAACACTCTTATAGACGCCCCTTCCTTCTTTCTCCGAGAACATCCGAAACATACGCAAACATCCGAAATATACACACGCATGCAAAACAACCCTTTCCCCATTTCCCCCCTCACGTGACGGAAACCATCCAAAAACACTCCAATGCACCTTTTCACCTACGCAACACTTTTCAACACATCATCGTCGTGCCTCTTCGGACGTAATCCCCTCGACCCTTCTCACTCAACATGCACACGCAACAATATTTTTTCCCTTCTTTTTTTTCTCTGTCTAACGCGCAAACACCATCCACACTTCACTCCCACAGAGAGGTGTATGGTCAATAATCCATTCATTCATGCCATAGTTTGCTTCTATATACAGTCCTCTTTTCTGTTCATAGACCCTTAACCTTCCTTGTTTTATGACTCGGAATTTATTATATAACTCAGGAAAATCAAAGGTTTGAAGGATCTATAATAATTCATGAATTATTACTGGGTTCAAAACATCGGAAACCTCACCACAATTACAACACAATTAATGATTTGAAAATATCATTAAGTTCACCACTTTTAAAACACAATTAATGACTTGGAAGTCTCGGTAAGCTTATCACATTTACAACACAATTAATGACTTGAAAACCTCAGTAATCTAAATACATTTACAACATACAATTAATGATTTGAAAACATCAGTAATCTAAATACATTTACAACACACAATTATTGACTTGAAAACATCAGTAATCTAAATACATTTACAACACATGACTTGAAAACATCAGTAAGGTCATGATATTTACAACAAACAATTAATGACTTGAAAACATCAGTAAGCTCATAATGTTGAAAACACACAATTAATGACTTGAAAACATTAGTAAGCTCATATAGTGTTTAAAACACAATTAATGACTTGAAAACACCACTAAGCACAACTCATTCAAAACACACAAACATACACGAAGGTAAATATAGAGATGTAACGACCCTATATTCTATCTTCGGAAGGTGTAATAATCTGAGTGGGTTTATTGCACGTTTGCTAGGTAACTGGATTGCTTCCAGCCTGCGAAAGTTCCCAGGTAAAACCAGCAAGGTTGATTTTTCAACGCTGAAAATAAAACCGTGTTGATTTCGAAGCGTCCGGACAAATGAACTTCTTTAAAATAGAATTGTGCTGTTCAAAATGATCTGACCCTTACTCATTCAAGGCAAAACGAAGATAAAAAAATTTTTCCAGCTTGAAAGGATTAAAACAGAGAATTATTCATAGTTAAGTTCCTATTATTTTCAAAATATTTATATATATATATATATATATATATATATATATATATATATATATATATATATATATATATATATATATATATATATATATATATATATATATATATATATATATATATATATATATATATATTACAGAGATAGCGAAACCAGGCATTTCATGGTCCGCCTGAAATTTCAGGCAGATAGCGAAATGTACTTAGGAACATTTGATCCCCAGGGGCTAGTACTAAACACGGCGAAATACATTTGACCCTCCCAGGGGGCTAGTACTAAACACGGCTAAACAGTGCAGGCGAGTCACTGTTTCGCCGTGTTTAGTACTAGCCCCTGGGGGGATCAAATGTCCCTAAGTGCATTTCGCTATCTGCCTGAAATTTCAGACAGTTCGCGAAATGACTGCCTGAAATATTTATAGAGTTATCAAGAATGAATACATCAAATATGAACTAAACAGGCGAATGTCTCTTTGGGAATAGCAACGCAAATAAACTGGGAAAATACTAAATGTCTCCGAGGAAACGAATACAGAATCTTGTAGAGATTAAGCCACCTACGACCGGTTTCCTTAATAGACAATTCAGTTCGTCTTTATAGATATCATTTGAATGTGGGCGAGCGAGTACATTCTTATGGAGACCATATCAGGGCTATGCATATCATCAGCTAATAATAATATGCTTCGTAATTAAGTAATGTGTTGCTTCCTCTGCGTACTGGAGAGAGAGAGAGAGAGAGAGAGAGAGAGAGAGAGAGAGAGAGAGAGAGAGAGAGAGAGAGAGAGAGAGAGAGAGAGAGAGATAATATATATACCGACTCACACTGTATCGTACTATTTTTTACATGTTTCCATTTTCGTTAATGTAAAGATGGAGAGAGAGAGAGAGAGAGAGAGAGAGAGAGAGAGAGAGAGAGAGAGAGAGAGAGAGAGAGAGAAACTATTCATGCCAACTCACATCCTATCGTATAACCTAATATGCAATGCTGACACTTTCTTCAATGTAAACTTGCAGAGAGAGAGAGAGAGAGAGAGAGAGAGAGAGAGAGAGAGAGAGAGAGAGAGAGACATTCCAGATAAGCACAGCAGATGAAAAAATAAACCATTATCTCGGAAAATTCATCCAGGCTTAGTATCGAAAGAAGTCCCCTCATTCATCCCCAAATTACCGTCAACTCCGACGCGGAAATGCATTCTCGTAGAGGCAATAACTTAGGCATATCCTCCCCTGAACGTTTCTCGACACGCAAAACCACCGTTCTCTCTCTCTCTCTCTCTCTCTCTCTCTCTCTCTCTCTCTCTCTCTCCTTCATAATAGTAAATCACTTGATTTACGCAACCCTGACTGAAGCTTATTTCCGCCTTTTTTTTTTTCTTGTTCGACACTCGTTTTCCCAGCCGTAAATGCTTAGTCTCCCCACCTCCTAAGCGCCAAGGTTTCTGTGATGTGGCAAACGGTTGACACACAGTTTGGCTTCCATTAAATTTGGGAAGGATGAAACCGTTTTCATTTCAAGCTCTTATTACGGACGAAAAGAACCGCAGTTAAATGCTTCCAAACACGTGTATATAAATGCACCTTCAAAATATATTCCAAATATATCAATTATGAGTGTGGATCTGTTAACCACATATTAAACTGTAACTTTATTATTATTATTATTATTATTATTATTATTATTATTATTATTGCTGTCACACACATGTATATAAATGCACATTCAAAATATATTCTAAATATATATCAAATTATGAATGTGGATCTGTTAACCATATATTAAAGTGTAACTTTATTATTATTATTATTATTATTATTATTATTATTATTATTATTATTATTATTAGTCACACACATGTATATAAATGCACCTTCAAAATATATTCTAAATATATCAATTATGAGTGTGGATCTGTTAACCACATGTTAAACTGTAACTTTATTATTATTATTATTATTATTATTATTATTATTATTATTATTATTATTATTATTATTATTATTATTACTGTATATAAAAATGCACCTTCAAAATATATTCTAAATATATCAATTATGAGTGTGGACCTGTTCACCATATATCAAACTGAAACTTTATCATTATTATTATTATTATTATTATTATTATTATTATTATTATTATTATTATTATTATTATTATTATTATTATTATTATTATTGCTGTCAGAGCAGAGGTTTTTGAAGGGAGGGGTCAAGACATATTCCGTAAAATTTGCCACCAAACTTTAACGTCTCCGAACCAGTTATTATAAAATTTTAGTGGTAAATATAAAAATCACTACTGAGAAAAAAGTCTGCCTTCTCATTTTGAAAACATTAAGACCAAAGAGACGCCGAAAGCTACGGAGAATTTATAATCGTGTTACCACGAAAAAAAATCCTTATCACTGAAAGAATAAACAGTTTCTTCCGTTAAGAAATATATTCTAATATTCAGGTGTTCGTTCTTTGCCACATGATTCAAGTATTAGAAGGGGTTAAGAATTCTTGGAAAAATAATACCGGGAGAGACAATAGGCGTCAGCAACAATATTTAATTTTCCAGGAATTTAATAAAAACAGAGAGAGAGAGAGAGAGAGAGAGAGAGAGAGAGAGAGAGAGAGAGAGAGAGAGAGAGAGAGAGAGAGAGAGAGAGAGAGAGAGATGAAGGCTGGGAGGCTGAAGGAGTTCAGACACGGAGAGAGAGAGAGAGAGAGAGAGAGAGAGAGAGAGAGAGAGAGAGAGAGAGAGAGAGAGAGAGAGAGCATATGATAATACATGTTTATGATTAGAGTACAAGGACATAGTGAATTGAATAAAATTAAAGAAACCAAATTAAAAATGAAGGAAAAAAAGAAAAAAGGAAAAGAGAGAGAGAGAGAGAGAGAGAGAGAGAGAGAGAGAGAGAGAGAGAGAGAGAGAGAGAGAGCAGATGCTAATTATATATATGTATATATATATATATATATATATATATATATATATATATATATATATATATATATATATATATATATAACATATATATGATTAAAATAACAAATAATTAAAAACAAAATGAACTGAATGAAAAATAAAGAAAAAGAGAGAGAGAGAGAGAGAGAGAGAGAGAGAGAGAGAGAGCTCTACCAGTAAACAATATGATTTTCTATTTACTTGTTCTTTCTGTTGCCGAATAAAAATGAAGCGTATAAAAGTAAGGTGCTTCAATTCCATGTAATGACAAGTAATTTTCTTAAACTCCCAAATATGAAGTTTTACCACTCGGAAGCGGTATATAAGTCCTTGTGAAGAAATTAATATTTTCCTTGCTGCGCCGAGCTCAAGTACAAATAGAATGCATTTCAATGAGAATTTTGAAGGGTTTTCATAAGAGTTGTGTACAAAGGGTGAAATACACACGCATATACATGCGTTGTGTGTGTGTATATATAATATATATATGTGTATATGTATAATATATATATATATATATATATATATATATATATATATATATATATATATATATATATATGTATGTGTATATATATATATATATATACATATATATATATATATATATATATATATATATATATATATATATATATATATATATATATATATATATATATATATATATATATATATATATATATATATATAGGGTATGTGTGCTTGTGCATCAAAAATATTGAGCCAAAAATACTCATTAATATATTAACATCAATTCACTCTACCCTATAAGTAATTTATACTCAAAACGAGCTATTTATGAAAGCTCTTCTTTCCTTGGCAGGATTCGAACCTATGCCTTTTGGGTTTGATACAGTGATAGACAGTCTACTAACTTATCCACTCAGCTGCCTCTGGATTAAACCCAAATATGCACTTATTATAATTCCCTTTGGGTGTCAGTTATTCCCAAGGCAAAAATAAATTCGATATTAAATGGTATCTCTGGCTTAACATAAAGCAGAAACAAAAACTTTCAGTTTACCTTGAATAAGATGGTTCAGTGAAGCCTTATTATTCAGTTGTAATTTTTCCTTCTTAGGCTGAAACTCACTGGCCATGACCATTCCTTCAGCAGACCGGCAATGGTACTTAGGTGCCCACAGTGTCTGGCGTTCCCTTTTATAAAAGAACAGTGCTGCCACGTCCACTTTTATTTTTCTTTGGTCTCTCTCAAGAAATTTTCATGAACAGTTAGTTGGTCTTAACATCCAGCCTTCCTCCAACTCTGCACATTCTGTATTTCACGTGAAATTTTGTACGAGGTACCTCATACTTGTTATGGTCTACTGGCACCAGTGTCTCCAAGGAATTTAAAATGAAAATAAAACATGGCTATTACTCTTACGTTTCGGAAAAATGTTCTCCTCAACTGTTAAACTGGTCAGCATTCGTCATACCTGCTAATGGCAAATACCACCTTGTCTAATGAACGCTGTTGATCAATGTTCTAATCTTCTTCAAGTCTTTTCAAAATGATCTTCACCAGACACCTTCTGCTCTTTCATCCCGTCTGTTAACTTCCTTACACCATCTTCAGCATTTTCTCCAAGGCCAAGAGACGGAGAAGGTCTGATAACTTCCCCCACAAAATCCCCACGTAGGTGGAGCCTTGTCTACCTCCTTACTGCGTCAGCAGGTGAATTGCCGTAACGAGCAGGTACCTCTAAGATACGTCATCGCCTACGTAGTTACCCCAGGTGGGAGGCGACTCCACCCAATTAGGTAGACCTTGTCTCTCTTGGCCTTGATTTTCTCAACTCTCTATTAAAGCTCTTCTGTTCAAGCGCTGCACTGTTCAGCTAAATCCTCTTATTCACATCGTGTGCGTCTAGGACAGAAAGAACTTCAAATTAAAACCCTCTGCTGACTTTGAACGCTTCGCGTCACGATTTCACGGGCATTAACAAGAGAAAACTATAATTCAAGTGCTGTCAGGGGAAAAATATTTATTTAGGTGTTCACTTACGCCTTCGTCAACAACAGATTTCACAGTATTATTATTATTATTATTATTATTATTATTATTATTATTATTATTATTATTATTAATCAGCAGATGAAACCTATTCATATGGAACAAGCCCACCAAAGGGGCCACTGACTTGAAATTCAAGCTTCCAAAGAATATGGTGTTCATCAGGAAGAAGTAAGAGGAAGTAAAGGGAAATACAGAAAGAAGAGATCCCACTTATTACAACAGAAAAAAATCAATTAATAAATAGATAAATAGATAAAAATGTATTAAAATGCAAGAAGACTAGTCTTAGGGTAGTAATGCATTGCATCTCCGCTTGAACTTCGGAAGTTCCAACTGCACGACATCCTCTGGAGGGGTGTTCCACAGTAATTTTCATTTTCATTAAGAAACTGTGGTTGACGGTTAATATTAGCGAATAACTACTTACTATCTGCAGTTGCCTCTTATAAATATGTCACAAATTCTAGCCCAACCCTTTGTGTAAACAAAAAAAAAAATGAAAAATCAAGATTCATTTTGAACACCTTTTCTTCTTTACAAACAGATTCTGAAGTCTCCTGCCAATGTCTTACGATTTCCCATATTTTGTTCCCATAAATTCAGTCTGGGATATACTGATAACATATTCTGCAACAGAGAGAATTAAATTCTTCAATTTACCAGCAACAATTTACTTGACGAACAACAAATGTATCTCTAAGGAAAAGAGAAATATAGGACATTTGATCATTTTTGCCAATATAAAAGTGGGATAAACAGCAAACGTACTCTGTGCAATTCTTTCAGCATTGCCATAGCATCATACCTTTTTCAACCTCCTGTACAACAGCATAAGTTGTATGTACTGCATAAAAAGATAATCAATAGAAATGGATACTCTTAAATACTACTAAATATAAACATGTTAGAACAATATAAACATGTTAGAACATAAATAAAATAAGAAGCATAGCATAACAGAATGAATATTTTTCTGTTCGGTCCTTGCCCTTAAATCGAAGAAAAATCTCGTCAACAAAACCTAGAATGCTAGGAACACCCTTTGATATTGTTTAAAATGCTACAGAGAAAATAAGTAGTAAAATGGTAAAAAATAAGAATAACAGTAAAAAAAAAAAAAAAAAATAAAAGGAACATTTCTGACCATTCCATTCACAGCGCCCGAGGGCTGTAGTTAACTATCACTCCTCCATCGGGCGATCATGAAACCGGGTTCATCACAAAGAACGATTAGAATTTCAATGACGTCTGCATTATACAGAACGCAAAAGACCAGAGGACCACAGGACCACGAAGCGAATCATCCTGCAGCCAGTTTAACCACACGGTGTATAAGTGGCGAGCCCGTCGACCAACACGTCCCCCCAGCAGATCTTGTCGCAAAATTGAGCAGAAAGAGAATACATACGAGAATTATGTTTGCCCACCTCCTCATCCCAGTCATCTGCGGCGTGTAACATCTGGCTCGTTCTCGCTTTGTTTTTCTCTCTCATTTCCTCTTCCTCTTCTCCTTCCACCATTAAATTATTCAAAGGTCTCAGGGTCTGACAACACCATCCCTCCCAGCATAACCTATATTCTCTTTTTCCTCGAAAGGAGAGGCCGCGATAAAAAGCTTTTATAGACACAAACCCGCAGGGGTAAACAGATTTACAAAAGAGAACGCATCTGAACGCTTTCACACGGGTACCCCCTCTTTTCCAATTCAGTCACAATGAACGAGCCCCAGCAACATCCCTCCCAGAGCTGACCCACGCGCTCAAAGAAAACGAACTTCCCTAAACAAACACACAATCTCAGCCACTGCACAAAAGAGAGAGAGAGAGAGAGAGAGAGAGAGAGAGAGAGAGAGAGAGAGAGAGTTAAAGGAAGGAAGGGAATAAAATAAAAAAAGGGGAAAATGGAACACCTCCTACTTCTTACCAACCAGACCCATAGCCTACCCATACCATACCCTCCCCCACTCCCAACTCATTCCTTACTCCCCCCACCCCTACTTAGAAGCCATATTCCCCTCCCCCTCCCCTCCAAACCCACTCCCCCTCTCTCCCTACTTAGATCTTTGTAAGTCTAGCAGTCGGCCACTTTCATTATTTCTTGTAAAGGCTTAAGAGGAGAGGGGTCTTAGCGAGTGCCTTCAAAATAATGTTAGAGTGGCAATTACGGATTTAGCAATTATTTAAGAACTGTGATCCTTCCTTTTACGGGAGGCGAGGCGGAAGAGGGGAACACTGAGGGTCGGGAAGCTGATTAAATGTTCGTCTAAGAACAGAAAGTAAAGTGATGCTATCTTTCTTGTCGTCTGTAGATGCCTGTATCTGTGCGTCTATTTGTGAACATCTTTCTTATAATTTTTCATGAATAGACGTTGCAAATAAAAAGAATCATAGGTTTTTAATGTCTTTCACATTCAATTCTTTGGTTTCATTAGGTCATATTCTATATAAGAAATACCATGAAAAAAAATCATTGGTAAAAATTATTCATATACAGTTGACTACATCCAACCTTAGTCATAATTCGTTAGTAAAATTTTCGCAGTAAAAAGAATAAGCCAAACGTTTAAAAAGAAGAGCAAAGATACTGAAATGAAGGTGGAAACTCCCCCTGCGAGAATGATTAAAAGAAAGCAACGACATTAAGACAACATCAAAGGACGCTCCGCTGACGGAATACAAAGACCAAAACGAGGGTAAAACAAACAATTAACAAGTAATAAATGCGCCGAAGAAACAGTTTTCTCCGTACGGCGTATAATCAAGGCAGCCGAAAATAGATCTATCTTTCGGTGGTCTCGGTATAATGCTGTATGGGCCGCGCCCCATGAAACTCTCAGCCGGTCGTGGTGGCCTGCGTTGTTGCGCTGCCAGAAGCACGATTATGGCAAACTTTAACCTTAAATAAAATAAAAACTACTGAGGCTAGAGAGCTGCAATTTGGTGTGTTTGGTTATTGGAGGGTGGATGATCAACATATCAATTTGCAGCCCTCTAGCCTCAGTACTCTTTAAGATCTGAGGGCGGACAGAAAAAGTGCGGACGGACAGACAACGCCGGCAAAATAGTTTTCTCTTCAGAAAACCAAAAAAATGGAGACCTCACTCAGAGGAGCATAAAATCGCGAGCGCGCGAGCACGAGCGAAAGATCAAAGCGGCGTGTAAATAAACAGGAGCTAATGGACCGAGACGAGAGATAGAGAGAGATAATAATCGCCCTTGACGCGCAAAGAAATCCGAGAGGTCTCGGCGTAAAGTATTGCGGAAAGGCGAAAGTCAACGGGGACGCATTTGACTTCATTCCCGTCTGGTAATAAATTCTTCCGTGTTCAGACTCTGAAGTAGCAGCGAGGTAGGTAGGTAGGTAGGGGCCAGAGGAAACGATCTCTCAGTAGATATCCAAGAGATGTACGAGGAGCGTGTCACGGAGAGGAAGGGGTGAAATGGCTGACGAAGAAGGAAAGGGTGGGGTGGCTGAAGAAGAAGTAGGCGAGTTCAGTCATGGGTGGAGAGAGAGAGAGAGAGAGAGAGAGAGAGAGAGAGAGAGAGAGAGAGAGAGAGAGAAGAGAGAGAGAACTAATTAATTATATATATATATATATATATATATATATATATAATATATATATATATATATATATATATATATATATATATATATATATATATATATATATATATATATAATAATTAAAAAGAACACAAATTAAAAACTAAAGGAACCGAACGAAAATAAAGAAAAAAACAGAGAGAGAGAGAGAGAGAGAGAGAGAGAGAGAGAGAGAGAGAGAGAGGGTTTCTAGCAGACACTGACAAATATTCATGATTAGAAATCAAAGAATATAAAAAACGAAATAATTAAAATTAAATCAAAAGAAGGAAGAATAAACAAAACAAGATCAAACAGAATTACCTTGAAAACACAGCAGAGAAACAGGCTGAAAATCATCACAAACCCATAAAGGCGAGATGACAAGGCAAGGGCGGAGGGAAGGAGACATTCAAGAAAGAATAAAAAGGAAACTACATAAAGAATAAGGAATAAGAGAGGAGCCCAGCCATGGAAATTTAAAACTGGTGCAGAACCAAAACCAAGTGCTATGCCTAAATCAACTTATGAAAATGAGAGAGAGAGAGAGAGAGAGAGAGAGAGAGAGAGAGAGAGAGAGAGAGAGAGAGAGAGAGAGATGATCTTAATATATTTAGTTTTGGGGGGCAAGAGAGAGTTATTCTCCTGTCTCGCCCAAGACAGCCTGATTCATGGTTATTCCTCCCTGATCTGGAATCAATAACAATTAAAGACGAATTTGTACTGATGGAGGAAGGATAACAAGGAGGGAGGAAGGCTGGGAGATTCTTGGAGGAAAGGGGGAGGGGGAGGGAAGAAGAGGGGGAGGGGACTCCTATCCCTTCAGGAAATACAAGGAGTTTGAATGGATTCTGGAACTGGAAAAGCCGAGAGGGATTACGTTCCGCGAGACGATGTGCTGTGCATTCCAGTTCCTGTTTCCAAGGGATCTTTCCCATTTCACCATGGCAAGGAAATTAACAAGGTGAAACCACAAGGCTTCAAGACATTTTGGAAAGGGTTCTCGTCTTAATATATATATATATATATATATATATATATATATATATATATATATATATATATATATATATATATATATATATAATGTGTGTGCGTGTGTGTGTACAGTCACATTGCCAAGTGATTTGTTTATCAAACACCACCAAAGGTGAAGAAAAATAAAAAGAGACTGGGTGTAAGGTCCTGGCCGGTGATATGTGTTATGCATTCACACAAACACACATACATACACACGTATACATACACATATATATAGATATATATATATATATATATATACATATATATACAATGATATGTGATATACATGCATACATATACATATATATATATATATATATATATATATATATATATATATATATATATATATATATATATACACACACACACATAAAACGAAATCATTCTAACCCCAGTAGCTATCTTTCGTATTTGCATCCACAAATACAAATGCTGAACTACTAACACTTATAGAAATAGAGAAAGATCTCTACCCCCGTTCGTTCCATTCGCCCCCTGATATCTAAACATGGCGGAAATTCTACAATACAGGGAAAAGAAGAGAGAAAATAATATAAACAATTTCTACTGCCTTTGACATCTGCGAGCCGAGTTGAGCCAAAGGGATCTGCTCTACAAATGAATATAAGCTTTGTAGTATGTTTTGTTGCAGAGTTTTCCATTTTTTATTAGTTTCCTGTAAAAGAAAACTATTGGGTATGAAACTCGCAGCCACGACCGAGCAGCGCTCTGTTGCTCCCCAGATGCGGCCAAGTGAAGATGCGTTGGCGGATGACATCTGTAGCAGTGCCAGACGCACGATCCACGGCTAACCTTAACCTGAAATAAAGTAAAAACTTTTGCTGAGGCTAGAGGGCTGCAAATTGGTATGTTGATCATCCACCCACCAATCATCAAACATACAAAATTGCAACCCTCTAGCGTCAGTAGTTTTGACTTTATTTCAGGTAAAGGTTAGCCATGGATCGTGCGTCTGGCACTGCTAGAGATGCCTGCCGCCACCACATCTTCACTTGACCGCATCTGGGGAACAACTGAGCGCTGCCCGGTCGTGGCTGCGAGTTTTATACTGCAGCACATCGAGTGTTTCATACAGCATTATTCGCTGTACAGAAAACTCGATTGCGCCGAAAAACCTTCGGCGCATTTTTCACTTGTTTATCTATTTTTCAATTTTGAAGCGCCAATCGAAATGGGTGTTTCTCTGAAGGCTACAGCCAAACTTGAATGAGGTCAATTCAGTCCATAAATGTCCTTTTTAAAAATGAATCTCATGACAAATTATTTGATACGTTAATGAGGAGGTGGGGAGGGGGGATGGGCGAGGGGGTGAGGAGGAGGAGACAATCAATAGATTTTCGATAACTGAACTTCTACCCTAATCAATGGCCCACTCAATCCGAAGGTTTATTCAATTCATTCACGAAACAGATTATGCAGTGTGCTAGACTCTGAAGAGAGACAATGGCGTTCGTTCATATAACTAAAACCAACGCGGAAAACAGTTAGCAATTGGATTAATAACTGCAAGAACAAAAACTAGGATGCAATGCAAATCCTCACAGAACATTACCATTTTCACTTGTTAACCAAAAGAAAATATAGAGCCAAAACAATTAGGGTTCACTCAAGGGAAAGTTCCACCATTCCTAACCTGAATGTTCTTACAGAGCGAGTTGAATCACTACATTTTTTTTGTCCTAATTTCTTTTAAAATTACTGAAAATAATTTTTTTCGAGTTCAAGCAAAGTCATGTAGAAGGTCTGAATAGGAGAAAACCAGTTCTGTCTCTGACAAGAAGTCATTCGTTTTCCGTTTAATATATATATATATATATATATATATATATATATATATATATATATATATATATATATATATATATATATATATATACATATATATATATATATATATATATATATATATATATATATATATACATATACATATATATATATATAATTTATATATATATAGTTAACCCAGCAACGTAACAGAGAGAGAGAGAGAGAGAGAGAGAGAGAGAGAGAGAGAGAGAGAGAGAGAAAGCCAAATAAAGGAACATGGAACGCAGGGGAAGAAAAATTCAGTCGGAGAGAGAGAGAGAGAGAGAGAGAGAGAGAGAGAGAGAGAGAGAGAGAGAGAGAGAGAGAACAAAGCCTCCGTTCTGAACTTAAAATTCTAATCAGTGAGTACATTACCCGGCCTGACGAACAAAGCCTTGTGTGCATACCCTAGTTTGTGAAGGAGAATAAAACACCGGCGATTTAACAACTGTGCCAACCGTAGGGGAACTGGGAGTCAACACGAAATGTTTGTTCATTAATTCCCTCTACCGCACTTTCTGTGATATCCCAAGGGTAAATTAGCGAGAAATAAGCTTTCCCAGCAGCTGAGACAAAACTCCGATGTGAATTCGTTCAAAGTTAATTATTTGACGGAACTACAATAGTTGTTTGGAGAGCTTCGTGTGGATAATACGGTTCTGTACCTGCGGAGGGATTAGAAATTATACTAATTAATGTACAGAAAAACAGCGATGAAACGCGACTGAAAAACACATTAATTACATCAAGAGCAGAAAATATAATGAAAATGGAGGTAGTCAAAATATATTTCAATAATAAAAATAAGGGAACAAAATTCTAAATCAATAAAAAAAAAAAAACATTTCAGTAGAACTAAGTTTTCCCACAAATACGGTCCAGGTCATTGCCACAAATTACATTTATCTAAATATTTACACATTATATCAACGTGTACACACACACACACATATATATACATATGTATGTATAATATACACAGTACATATATAAATATAAATATATATATATATATATATATATATATATAATATATATATATATATATATATATATATATATATATATATATATATATATATATATATATATATATATATATAAATATATATATATATATATATATATATATATATATATATATATATATATTTATATATATATATATATATATATATATATATATATATATATATATATATATATATATATATATATATATATATATATATATATATATATATATAGAGAGAGAGAGAGAGAGAGAGAGAGAGAGAGAGAGAGAGAGAGAGAGAGAGAGAGAAATTTTTGCTGTGGCCTTTCGTGGCTCGCATTCAATCTTTTTCGAGGTCATTATTTTGTCTGTATAAATTTGTTCGATATTTACAAATCCCTCCCGTCTTTTCCATTCGGCCGGAGGATACCAGAAGGGTATATATAAGCCAAGCATCCCTTGAGGAACTATATATTATACTGGTAACAAGTCCATTTTTCAGTCCGGTAGAACGAAATCTTCATAAGACCTTTTTCATTATTTTTCCCGTTTTAAAAATAACAGCTAAGCTTAATCAACGTGTGTGTATGTGTTTGTGTGTGTTTAATTAATACATTCAGTCACTGCCATAGGCTTAAAATAAACCACAGCATTATATACTATTTTCACTGCGTGACAGATTTAGATCAACCTACATTAATTAAAAATGAGGATCTAGGTTTCCTGAGGGCGATCAATGCCCTCATCGCCTTTAAAGATGCCTCGGGAATGAACCCCAAACTTCCCTTCTACAAGAACAGCAACGACAGCAACAGCAACGCCGACAGCAATATTAATAACAATAATAATAGAGCAGCTACGCTGATAGGTAAACCCAGAAGTGTGACGCAAGAAAAAAGGAAAAAACAAAAGAGCTGAAGTGCTGCCGGAAAATGATGTCAAAAAGTTGGGCAAAGGAGAAAAACGAGAAGGAGAGAGAGAGAGAGAGAAAGTGACAGAGGGGGGAGTTGGGAAACAAGAAAGGAAAATAATCTTAGGAGACAGCAAGCAGCGATGAAGAATAAAACCAATGTGTAAGAACAAAAAAAATCTTGATGAGAACATACGCAAAATCACACATCACGAAAAGGTTCGGACTTTATAAAAAGCTGGTTAATAAGCTCGCTACCCCTCAAAAAAAAAAAATATATCACCATGTAGACAGAACTGAGAAGGGTAACCAGACAATAATCACAGTGTAGACAGAACTCAGAAGGGCAAGGAAGTGAGAGAGAGAGAGAGAGAGAGAGAGAGAGAGAGAGAGAGAGAGAGAGAGAGAGAGAGAGAGAATAATCACAATGTAGACAGAACTCAGAAGGGCAGGGAAGAGAGAGAGAGAGAGAGAGAGAGAGAGAGAGAGAGAGAGAGAGAGAGGAGAGGGAGAGAGAGAGAGAGAGAGAGAGAGAGAGAGAGAGAGAGATAGAGAGAAACCCACAGCATAGCAAATAAAGAGAAGACGTGGTATAACGCCCCCCCCAAAAAAAAAAAAAATTAAAGGAGAGAGAATCACGGTGATGATAATGCCAACGACGATGATGATGGTGATGATGATGATGATGATGATGATGACGATGATAGAGGTGGCGAAGGTATGTGTGTGTAGAGTAGAGAAGATTAGGCCAATCATCCCACTCACTCTTGTGGTAAAGTCTTCATTATATCCTGATTTTTCCAATTACCTGCTTCACTGCTACTCGCTGATGAGTTTATACGCGCCGGTGGACATACGCATACTTATATACATACCACCACCAAGTTTCAGATACTGTAGAGTAGCCTGAATCGTACCATATTTACGTTACACACACACACACACACATAAATATATATATATATAATATATATATAATATATATATATAATATATATATATATATATATATATATATATATATATATATATATATATATATATATATATATATATGTATATATGTGTGTGTGTGTGTGTGTGTGTGTGTGTGTCTGTGACACAGCGTCAAATCTCTGGTGAAGGACACGAGGCAGTAAATTGTGTTTCTGGTAGTTATTCAATTGTAGTGGGTCAAAACCAGATTGCTGGAAACCTTTTAGAGAAAAAAATATGACAACAGAAATTATATATACAGTATATATATATATATATATATATATATATATATATATATATATATATATATATATATATATATATGTGTGTGTGTGTGTGTGTGTGTGTGTGTGTGTCTGTGCGCTCTCGTTTATACCATGATATAATAACGGACCTAAACATATCAATTGCTTCCCCCTAAGAAGACACATCCCCACCATTCAAGCAGTCATAAATCCAAAGAAGAAATATAGACGCCATTTTTTTTTTCTCCTTTCCCCCAAAAAGGGAGCCAAGTCCAAAGTCCTCGAAGGTGGGAAGCAGTGTCCAATACTTTGCCCATTAAAGCGGACAAAAGATTAATCTCAGGTCATACGCACACATCAGTGTCGACCTCAGCTGCTCTGGTGCTGTGCTCAAGTTGGGTATATATAATCCATCGCAAGACCTTGATGGTGTAACCGAGATTTTAAATGTGATGGTTTAATCGAGATTTTAACCTTGGTGGTGTCGTGAAGATTTTAACTGTGATGGTGCAATCAAGATTTTAACCGTGATGGTGTAATCGAGATTTTAACCGTGATGGTGCAATCAAGATTTTAACCGTGATGGTATAATCGAGATTTTAACTGTGATGGTGTAATCACGATTTTAACCGTGATGGTGCAATGAAGATTTTAATCGTGATGGTATCATGAAGATTTTAACCGTGATGGTGAAATTAAGTTTTTAACCGTGATGGTGAAATCGAGATTTTAACCGTGATGGTGTAATCAAGATTTTAACCGTGATGGTGTAATCAAGATTTTAACCGTGATGGTGTAATCAAGATTCTAACCGTGATGGTGTAATCAAGATTTTAACAGTGATGCTGTAATCAAGGTTTTAACCGTGATGGTGTAATCAAGATTTTAACAAGTGGGTGAAATGCATGAAAATGCAGAGAAAATTCACAGATGCTTTATGTACATAAAAATGTACGGTGCAATGTTGGGGGGGAGGGGGGAGATATTTATTAAACATGGATGAATAAATGGAAAATCTGACATAAACATTATACATTAGTCGACTGCAACATTATAGAGGCTCGTCCATTTTTTTTATCCTTTGAGGAGAACGATAATAATAATTACATCTCTTTACTAATTTTAAGATTTTGAGTCCCAGTTAGTAGACCAAGGCTTCTTAAATCTATGTTTTTATTTCAAAATTACGGATCTCGCATCAAAGTAACATTCCCTTCCATAAAGGAAGATCTGGAATATATGAACCCTTTATTGGGACATAATCACAAGGCAGTATATAAAGTTAGAAATACATTCACAGAAGTTTCCCTTAACTAATCTCCCTAAAGTACTTATCGATGAACTAAGTACCCACATACACATCAGTTATACAGAAATCTTTTTACCTATGTTACACGGGAAAAGCAAAGAAGTATGTACGGTGCTGAATACGTGGAATTTTTAAAGGTTCTCCAAAACCAAATCACAATGTAAAATCATTGTCATCTCATTCTTTATCCTTCAAACTCAAGCAGGCTAATTTCTTTTTGGAGAGAGAGAGAGAGAGAGAGAGAGAGAGAGAGAGAGAGAGAGAGAGAGAGAGAGAGAGAGAGAGAGAGCAATGGAAAACTAAGAATAGCGCCGAGAGTATAAAAAATAAGGCGAATAAAAAAAATCTTCGCTGAAGCCCTCGAGCAAAATCGGCTTTTATCAAAGCCTTTAAAGCAACAGCAAATGAGATGTTATCTTTTTTTAAATTCCCAAGCGACAAGAATAAACCCAATAACTGCTCCATTTTTTTAAGAGTATTAACAGTTGGCAGGTAATAATTACTTATTTAACGATTCCCCAACAAACCGTAATCTCTATAAGGATGGCTCCACAAAAAGATTAAAAATTGAAAGTCAAAAAAAGTATATACAGTTCTAGAACAATGCCGAATTAAAGGTACATGTTATGGTACAATCCATATCCCGGGATCATATTATTACTGAATCTATTATGTGACTGACCTTACGCACACACACACACACATATACACACACATGTATATATATATATATATATATATATATATATATATATATATATATATATATATATATATATATTTTACATACATATATATATATATATATATATATATATACAATATATAGATAGATAGATAGATAAGTAGGTAATCTAACCTTTAACGCAATGGGGAAATCCAGTAAAAGTAGACAAACCCAGTAAAAGAAGACAAGTCCGGTAAAATAAGACAAATCCAGTAAAAGCAGACAAATCCAGTAAAAGAAGACAAATCCAGTAAAATAAGAAAAATCCAGTAAATGTACATATCTCCAGTAAACTAAGACAAATCCCGTAAAATAAGACAAATCTAGTAAAATAAGATAAATCCATTAAAAGTAGACAAAACCACTAAACGAAGACAAATGCAGTAAAAGTAGACAAATCCAGTAAGAGAAGACAAAGCCTGTAAAACGAGACAAATCCAGTAAAATAAGACAAATCCAGTAAAAGTAGAAAAATCCAGTAAAACGAGAAATCCAGTAAAAGTAGACAAATAGAATAAAAGAAGAGAAATCCTGTAAAACGAGACAAATCCAGTAAAATAAGACAAATCCAGTAAAAGTAGACAAATCCAGTAAAACGAGAAATCCAGTAAAAGTAGACAAATCCAGTAAGAGAAGACAAAAGCCTGTAAACAAGACAAATCCAGTAAAATAAGACAAATCCAGTAAAAGTAGAAAAATCCAGTAAAACGAGAAATCCAGTAAAAGTAGACAAATAGAGTAAAAGAAGAGAAATCCTGTAAAACGAGACAAATCCAGTAAAATAAAACAAATCCAGTAAAAGTAGAAAAATCCAGTAAAACGAGAAATCCAGTAAAAGTAGACAAATCCAATAAAAGAAGACAGATCTAGTAAACTTAGACGAATCCAGTCAAAGTAGACGAATCCAGTCAAAGTAGGCAAATCCAGTCAAAGTAGGCAAATCCAGTAAAAGTAGACCAATCCAGTAAAATGTGACAAGCCCACCAAAATACGACAAATCCAGTAAAAGAAGACAAATCCACTGTTAATCTCATTTCTGTGCATTACGGCAAACTCCCCTGCCCTGCCGCTTAACAGGGGATAAGACGGGGGGCATAAAATAAAAATTTCCAATGGAGAAAACGGACCCAGTTTAAAGGTCAGGGGCGAATTTCGAGGGATAATTTTACC
>NC_089788.1:72305219-72325219 GCF_040412425.1 Macrobrachium rosenbergii | reverse complement strand
TATAATATATATTATATGTGTGTACAAGTGTACAAGTGTACGTGCGTGCGCGCGCGCGTGTATGTAGGCGAGTTGTGTGAGCTATTGAGTGAGTGGGAGATAAGCAGCTGGCACTGAACTGGGACAAGCGGAGACAAAGAGAATTGACCTTCCATCGTGTTTAACATCTCTCTATATTATGTTGACGCAGACGTTGTTCAATAAAGCCCTTTCTACGCAGGGCCGGAGGCAATATTCCTCGGAGGGCTCCCCTTCCAGCCCGAAGACATTCCTGCACCTCACGAGGACACGAGAGAGAGAGAGAGAGAGAGAGAGAGAGAGAGAGAGAGAGAGAGAGAGAGAGAGAGAGCACTGCGGCGGATAAAATAATATCAGATCGACTGGTCGACTCCCATTAGGACGAATTCGTAATTCGTATGCCCTTGAAAAGGCATGCCCGCAAAAAAATCTTAGGCATCCTTGTTGGAATGGCTTGTATAGCTTTTTTTTCCTTGAGGGGGATTGGGGGGTTTCGTTTAATACGCAGCTGGCTGCAAGAAAAACACCGCATGACAGAAGAATACTTGGAAATGGAGCAGTTAATGAATGCTACTTAATTTTTCTCCCCAGGTATAATTTCGCAAAATATTGGGATACTATTCCTCGCATACTCAGCACTTTCCACATTAAATCTCTCCCAAAATAAGAGGAACGATGGTATTCGTGTGAACTAGATGTATGTGAATATTATACAAATAAAGACAAAATCCACGAAGGAAAGAGAAACAATGGAGTGCTGCCAGGCCTCGTAGAACTACATTGTTTCTCATTTCTTTGTGGATTTTGTCTTCATTTACATATTCATCTCGTTCCATATTTTCTTGATTCAGTTATACATATGTGAATATATGTGTATATATATATATATAATTGTGTATGTACGTATATACTGTATATAATATAAATATATATACGTATGTATATATATATAATATAAATATATATACTACACAAACATATATACACAAATCCAACTTCCATGCAGTTCTCCAAATAAGAAAATTACCAGCTACATGCAATCCCCTTTCAAGCCCAGCTGTAAATAATCGCATTTTCAAAACTGCCAGTTAAAGAGGTAATACTATTTTCTGCAACACCTCCCCCACCACACCCCCTCCCCCCACACCCCATCACGAAATAGCGCATCTCTATCAGTTTTCAGTTTGACTAAAGGATGAATATTAAGAGAATTTCGCCCGGACCAATTTACATTTCGGCAGAGGCTCTCTCAAATGCAGCCGCCGATCTATTTCACATTCAAGGAACAGCATTTCAAAATATTTATTTGAGAAAAATCCCAAATTCATCCCCTCATACCCGTCCCCTACCACAACCCCAAAACCTCTCCCTTCCGCACACCCACATGCGAAATCTCGCGTCCGGCTGAGCGTGAACTGAGAGAGAGAGAGAGAGAGAGAGAGAGAGAGAGAGAGAGAGAGAGAGAGAAGATTAAAAAAATGAAAATGAGAATCATCACGAGCTTTTACTTTTACATGTATTTCTTTTTTTTTTTTAGGAGGCCTATCTCTCTCTCTCTCTCTCTCTCTCTCTCTCTCTCTCTCTCTCTCTCTCTCTCTCTGAGGCTTAATATTAGATGTTCCGAAATGTATTCCGGAGGAAAGCATTTCCGTCGCTAGGGCAGAGCACCCTGTCGAACTCTTTCGCACTATCCAAATATTTTTGCTTTTAAAGGCCACCCCGCCCCCACCCACCCTCTCTCTGTCTCTCCCCCTCTCTCTCTCTCCCTCCCTCCCCGCCTCTCTCGACTTTTACTGTTGCTTCTCAAAACCAAACAATGAAATTGGACACTTAAAAATACATAGAAGTTTTTACAACGACCTAAAAAAAATATCTCCGCAATTTTATTCGACCATTCTGGGATGATGCGCACTCATTACAGAGGAGGGGATACACGCATGTTTTAATACGAGGATTTATCGGCATTGTTTTGTTTAAAATGAACTTTTAAAGCTGCCTTTAATGGCCTGTGCTGCATTCACGAAGATTTAAAACATTTTCCTGGCAATTATAACAGGCTTTTTTTTTATAGCAGCATAACTTACAGTGGAAGCAACGCGACTTTATAGCTGCCTTTTACAACTCGAGTTAAAATACTCAGTACCAAGGAGCCTTTTGCTTTGAGAAGCGAAGTTATGGAGTCGCATAAATATTTTCTGCGCAGCCGAGGTCCTTGAGAAGTGCAGGGGATACATTCGTCTTAAAATATTTTGTCAATTTATAATAAAAAAACAAATTAAACAGTATATGTGCCTTGAGATATTAATGATTGCATAGCCACTTTGCCATCAAATATATGTTTTGCTGTTTCTTAGGCCACGTCCAGTGCGCATTCTGATTTCTATTATGATTTATTCATGTCTCATATTTTCTTAGTTTAGTGTATTTCGAACTATAAACATTCGTCTATCATGTACAAATTATCCTTACATGTCAATAAATGTTTTATTTTTATGAACATTCACCTGGAATCTCTATATTTCTCCAGTCACAAAATATTTTCTTAACATATACATCTAACAAACGTCAAAGTTATCCCACGAACATTAATATTTAACTTGACCTCTGTTGACATTTAAAAAAGCTCGTCCTTAGCTTATCATCTACACTTATACTTATTTTCCTTTGTCAGAGCTTAATAACCTCAAAACTCTAAGATATTTCAACCTTCGCGCAAATCTACAGCAATAAAATCCATTTTCGGTTCGAAACGTATCTTGCAGTGATGAGCAAAGTTCCCGTCAACCTGTACATAACTTTTCTCCTCCTAGAACGTATATACCTACGAGTTTTCCTCCCTTCCTTCCTTCTTTCCTTCTTAACTAAAAAAAAAAAAAATCCACGCTAATTCTCCTTCGCCCGAGAAGTTTATTTTCCGAGTAACTTTACTGACTCAAATATGTTTGCTTAACTTCAGTCTTTTTCGTATGAAACTTATTAATGCAGCTTTAACTTTCCCTCCATAAACATATTTTCTTCAACTTTGGCGTCTCTCCTGCCTTTACCTTTACGTAATTATACATGTATAAACTTCTGCTGTGATAGTCTTCCTTCGTGTATGTTGACTACGGTGTTGGATCTTCTTTTCGTAAGGCGATGGGTCTCCCTTCATATATGTTGACTATAGTGTTGAATCTGAATTTCCTTTTTGTAGGCAATGAGTCTCTCTTCATATATGCTGACTATAGTGTTGAATCTCCTTTTTGTAGGTAATATGTCTCCCTTCATATATGTTGACTACAGTGTTGAATCTTCTTTTTGTAGGCAATGAGCCTCCTTCATATATGTTGACTACAGTGTTGAATCTGAATCTCCTTTTTGTAGGCAATGAGTCTCCATTCATATATGTTGACTACAGTGTTGAATCTGAATCTCCTTTTTGTAGGCAATGAGCCTCCCTTCATATATGTTGACTACAGTGTTGAATCTGAATCTCCTTTTTGTAGGCAATGAGTCTCCCTTCATATATGTTGACTACAGTGTTGGATCTGAAATCTCTCTTTTGCAGACTACAGCAATGACTTCTTTTGAACCAGCTTGGTTACTCTCCCTCATATAAACTATACAAGAGGCAAAATGATGAATTAGCATGAAGATGGCATTATCTTAATGAGTACTGGATGCTAAGACGTCACAACCTCACCATCAACAGAGTAGTAAAATGTTTAGAAGACTGTAGCACAACGTTGTCAACTTCCATTTCTCAGAAGTAGATGTTCATAGAGTTATGGATTTCAAAGCTGACATTTTAGAAAAAAAAAAAAGCTGACTCGCTGGGTTTTCCATTTAGCTGAACTTGAAGTAGCGTTTTGTGGTCTGTGGATCAGGTGAAATCACTCGGTACCATATGACTTGTAAACAAGACTACTAATGATGTGATGGTTATATTCTACAAAAATTTATCCCAATCCAAATTCAGATATACGAAACCTCATGTGCATAAATATTATCCAAAAGAGAATCGAGGGGAACTGAAGAAATTCTAGATTTGGATTTAATAAAAGGTTGGCTCAGAAGTTTCTTTGGCGTCCAGAGAATGCCAAACTCTTACAGAATAATGCAAAAACTAATGAGGCCAATGGAAATAAATATGGCCCCCGCATAACACTTCCACTATAGTTTGAGGGAAAAAGAATCACTAGCAGCCTACATGCAACACTTAAAGTAAATTTGCCATTCATACCCAGTAGCTCAGTAACTGCCCTTGCATAATAAAAGAAAGCCCGAGTTCGAAAAGACGGGATGAGAAGTCCTCGTGCCCATCCTTAAATGTGGGAGACTACAGACTGGGCAGAAAGAAGCAAGATGCAACAACGGACTTCTAAGGACAGAAGTCAACACCCTCTGGAACCAGTCTTACAGGCCCCTTCCAAGCAGTGGAAGAAGTTAACAATCACTCGAATATATAGTATATATATATATATATATATATATATATATATATATATATATATATATATATATATGAATGTCTTTACTGTAATGCCACAGTGTAATATGAATATAAGAAGGCCCATAAAACACTATTTGAACGTTGTAGCCATATATTTTGGCACTTCCTTCTGTGCCCCCTGTTCACTGGTAAAATATCAGTGAACAGGGGCACAGAAGGAAGTATTGAAACATTATATTCATATATATATATATATATATATATATATATATATATATATATATATATATATATATATATATATATATATAAAAACCATACCACTGAATACTTTCTCAGAAATTTCCCAGATCCCTAAAACATTAAGTAATTGTAACCTTTCTATTGTAAAAAAAAACCGTGATACGGTTTTCATTCCAAAGGTTTTGGAAACCAAATAGAATGCCTTCCTTCATTACAAATTACAAGCGACTATCAACTGTGGAACAACTGATTCACTGCAGGGATACATACAGTTTCACTCTGGTCTCAGCATCTCGGAATGAACCGTTGCAAATGCAATCGTCGGACATTAAAGCTCACGGTGGCTAAGCTGGAGAGAGAGAGAGAGAGAGAGAGAGAGAGAGAGAGAGAGAGAGAGAGATCGACTCATATATGGCAAGATGTTAAAAAATAAATTACGGAGGATTAACACAACAATAAATACAAACAACTAACGAACCAAATATGTTACAACGTATAATTTCAACGCCTGTCACTACAACACTAAATAACCAAGCCACTGAGAGAGAGAGAGAGAGAGAGAGAGAGAGAGAGAGAGAGAGAGAGAGAGAGAGAGAGAGAGAGAGGAAATCAGCCCAAGTGATAAATAACGAGGGTTGAAGTCAGGAAAGGAATTCATCCACAAAACATCTGATAAAATCAAGAGTGAAATGAGCTGTTCAAGAAGGAAACAGCTGAGAGGCTCATTAAAAACAGTGACCCCGACTAGGGATTAAGCTGAGAAGAAGAAACCCGCTGAAATACTACATGAATCGTAACCTCATCCAATGTAAAACCTAATTTCATGGCAGGTCTCATTAAGCGAGGTTTACTGTGGTAATTTTTTCATTGCGATAACTTACTTCTCTTCCCTCAAGTACAGTATATCCGGCTAATAGAAATAAGCCGAGGATATCCTCCATATCTAAAGCAAAATTTTACAAGTAAATCTGTAAAAACGAGGACAGACGTACGTATTGTGATCTGCGTGACTTGCTGAACATTTTCTAATCTTGGACGCCTCAGGGACAATGCATATAAGACGCTTTCGCTTGCAATATTCTGTAATGCCAAATATAACCCGTCCGCGAAGCGTTAAAATTCCAGACAATATCATACGGAGCAACATTTGAATGTAAAAATGTTAATCTTCTCGATGGCGATAAAAGAGTCATTTCCTGTTAAAAGTAAGGTTGTTAACAATTCCTAGAAAAAAAAAAAACAATACCAATATCTGTGATTATTATTCGGAACCACCAACCTCTTGACATTATCGTTGGAAATTTACAACTAAATGCAAAGTAACAATAAATCATTTTGAACTCGAGTGCCGAATTCTGAAATAAGAACAGCAAAGGGTACACTACACAGATTAGGTAAGTCTAGGCTCATTACAAACACCACCAACGGCAGCACTGCTGTCAGTTACCTGTAAAATTCACAAAGATTACAAAACCAAATTTACGAAATTAAGTGTATGGACTCTATGGGTTGCCAAGTCTGGCAGAATTGCTAAGGTATATTTGAAAAAGCCCCAGACATCATTCATTGCCATTATTGTTTTGGACATGGCTAGTTAAGTCTAAAAGGGCACAAAAATATTTATACTAACTGTCTTCTGTAAAGGATGAAGGTTGATTCACATCATACCATCACGTCACCAACAAGTCACGTCACGTCACGTCACGTCACCGTCCCATCAGCCGTGTCTTGTATTCACACCATCCACCACAATCCGGTTCAGTTCGTGCCCAGCCTCAGCGACTCACAGCTTTTTATCGGTAAGAAACTTGCATAAGCACCGTCACGTCACGTCAAAATATTCTTTCCAAGAAAACGTGTCGCGATATGACGGCGGATGCCGTGTGCTTGATGATGACGTGACGTGATGGTGTGATCAAGCCCATCTGATTACACGTAAGAAAATTTTCACGTACCTTGACGTGACGTGATGTGTCGGTGACGTGATGTTATAATGTGAATGTTTATGAGAACACGATGCAAGACAAACGTACTTACGTATCCTCGGATTTAAAATCTGGTCTTGGAATGATCAAAACGTACCTGAAAGAAAAAGGATAAACGTCAAACGTTTGATTCAAGGCATACACTTAAATACATGATACCTAAAAATGCAACCAATTTTGGCTGCCTAATCATGCTTTAACAATTCTTGCTCTAAAACTGACAGTTCTTAAGGTCAGAAGAAATTTGGGAGGTTCAATGCTATACACCTTTCTAGATGCTCTATTCAACTGTGGCCAAACTGCGAAATGACTTTCTTAACCCTATAGTTGAAACACTGGAACGTCAAATGTTACAATTTTTGTGCATTTTTTTTAGCAAGCAGACTTGAGTTCTACTTCATACTTCTGTTGCTATTTTTTTTATGTGATTGCTTTGCTAAATGTTTACTCCTTTTTTTCATTTGATTATCTCTCTTAAATAGTTTATCCTTTAATAAATCTATTTTTCCCTTCTGGGCTGTTTTCTTGTTTGGGTTCTTGGGCTTACAGCATTCTACTTTTCAAAACAGGGTTGCAGTCTATAGATCGCCAGAAGTCAAGATAATAATAATAATAATAATAATAATAATAATAATAATAATAATAATAATAATAATAATAATAATAATAATAATTACGCCCAAAGGACAGTTCCAGAAAGACTCGTGGTAATGCTACCTGGAAACCCGTGTTGGATACAACCGTTCGTGTAAAGGGAGCTATTTTGAGAGCAATACTGATGTGCTGTCTTGTCGATGCGCTTCATTCTTTGAATTAATCCTTCAGTGTTATATACCTAAGACTCAGTGTTTCTTAACCTAGGGTGCTAGCACCCCCAGGGGGTGCTAAAATCAATTTAGGGGGTGCTGGAGGTGCAGTACAAATGAGAAATGAAAACTGCTTCAAAATCAAAATATAATAATAATAATAATAATAATAATAATAATAATAATAATAATAATAATAATATAATAATAATAATAATTCTTCTTCTTCTTCTTCTTCTTCTTCTTCTTCTTCTTCTTCTTCTTCTTCTTATTATTTCTTCTTCTTATTATTATTATATATTATTATTATTATTATATATATATTATTATTATTATTATATATTTATTTGTTTCCCTAGTTGTTAGTTACTCTGTATGTATAGATAAATATAATATATGTATATGTGAAGCCTTACTACAGGGGGTACTGAGATCAGAAAAGGTTAAGAAACACTGATTGTCGTCCTAAGCTGTGGCCACATTGAAAGGGAATATATTCCTACACCAACCCTTTTTTTTTGCCTTGAAGTGATAACTGCCATACTGCTGAGTCTTTTGTAATCTTGTGCTATCATCTTGTGTTGTTTTTCATCGTTATTTTACTTATCTATGTTTTCTTAGTTTAATGATTCTTGTTTTAATGAATTCATTTTTTTTCTTATCTCCTACTGACGTTTTTTATTTAATACTATTTTAGTTTCGTCATCCTTTTGACTATACTTAAAGTTGTAAGTCACTGATAATGTCGAATTTGTGTATGTACACAACCGCCATAATTTAGAAGACATTAGTTTGGTGAATTATTCTTTGTGGAAAACTTTAGAGGTACAGCCGGAGTTTATAGCGAAGCCAAAGTAAGTTAACAGGTGTTGGGAAACTATCTGAAACTAACCATCTGAAGTACAAACGAAATACTTGGCGAATGATTTGTATTTCAAGCTCAGTAATTTAGTAAGGATGATAACTGTTATATAAAGGCTCGCTGAGGAGGTGGTGGCTCCTGATACTTGACTGAAACCGTGAAAAGAGCCACTTCAGTTTCAAAACCTTGTATATCTCAAGGGCTGGTGTCTACGGATGTCCCTTGACTTCGATTCATAGCGTAACCTGAAAGTGATATCCTTGTATGTATATATATACATATATGTATACAATATATATATATACATATATATTATATATACACGTGAATTTTTATGACATCACCGTGACATTCGATATATAAACATTACCTTAAAATGTCGCTTGGTATCCGATTCGCGCTACTTCGGGAATATCACCGAAGGGGAATTATAAGAGAGACAAACGATTTGGTACCCGAGTGACTCGAATACTCGACACTACAACCAACGAGTTCAATTCGACGTTCAAAACCATCGGGTTATAAAACTAAGACAAACAACTGCAGCAAAATTCTACCTATTTTATCAAAGTGACAGCAGATTGTGAGAACGTTCCATTCGTGTTTTCACCAGCTGGACGGTACAAGACTGCAAAGCTTGTAGACACGGTTCCTCTCCGTATACCCTAACGCGAAGTGCAACTACCGTCGTTTCCTGGTAAGGTTTTTCCACTCTCAGTGCGAGAGCTTTGGTTACATAATAGTGGGACGCACTATAAGATCACATAAGTATTTGCCCCGTCTGTTGTTAGTATACATTTTTGCGCTTGGGTAACTAAGAGAGAGAGAGAGAGAGAGAGAGAAGGGTGGGGGAGCATTACTTACTGCGTGCAACTTTCTCTCAAGATCCAAGCAACTCAGTGCCCGCTCCTATCTTCAGTTCCTCCAACTTTCCCTCCTTCCTGAGAGAGAGAGAGAGAGAGAGAGAGAGAGAGAGAGAGAGTCCCCTTTCCTTTGCAACTTTTTCCCGAGAAGCAAAGAACTTACAGTAGTATCTGACCATTTTCCTTTTCAACTTTCTCTCAGGAATCAAGCAACAGAGCCCCTAACCCTTTCGCCACTTGCTCCCGCTTCCTTTTGAGAGAGAGAGAGAGAGAGAGAGAGAGAGAGAGAGAGAGAGAGAGAGAGAGAGCACTTTTCCATTCTAACTTCCTCTCAAGAATCAAGCAACTGAGTTTCTAACACATTCGTCTCTTGCTTCCGCTTCCTTTTGCGTTGGTGAGAGAGAGAGAGAGAGAGAGAGAGAGAGAGAGAGAGAGAGAGAGTTAAGGAGGGCTCTTTCGACATGACAATGGGAGAGGTCTGACAAGGACTTCCAAAAGGGCCTGAGGCTGCTGGTTACCTTATTGATCAGGGCAACTACAAGGCAGGTGAAATCTCTCTTTCTCTCTCTCTCTCTCTCTCTCTCTCTCTCTCTCTCTCTCTCTCTCTCTCATATACACACACAAACACACACAAAGACCTCAGTAAGAACTTGGAGGGGATGGGAAATGGTGATCAAGATCACTTGGGAGTGTAAAGAATACGGAGTGGCCGACGGTAGGCAGAGAGAGAGAGAGAGAGAGAGAGAGAGAGAGAGAGAGAGAGAGAGAGAGAGAGAGAGAGAGAGAGAGAGAGAGCCACGGGGAAGTCTATCGGTCCGATAGGAGCCTGAAGATACGAAGAAATAATACCTACTTGTCAACGCCACGTGAGACGAAATAATAATCAATACAAAAACACAAAAGAAGGAGTGGGCGCGGGCGATAAGGCACGCGTCAGAGAGAGGGGCAAATCACAGAGGCGATGCGGGGAAAGATAAATGACGAAAGGGAAGGACAGGCCCGGCTAAAAAGGATGCTAATTGAAAAATGATGAAAGCACGAGGAGAGAGAGAGAGAGAGAGAGAGAGAGAGAGAGAGAACAATTGAGAGAGAGAGAGAGAGAGAGAGGTTTCTGACGAGAGAGAGAGAGAGAGAGAGAGAGGAGAGAGAGAGAGAGAGAGAGAGAGAGAGAGAGAGAGAGAGAGAGGTTTCTGACGACCACCACTACCAGGAGAGAGAGAGAGAGAGAGAGAGAGAGAGAGAGTTTCTGACGACCACCAGGAGAGAAAGAGAGAGAGAGAGAGAGAGAGAGAGAGAGAGAGAGAGAGAGAGAGAGACAAAGGAGAGAGAGAAGACGACTACCAGGAGAGAGAGAGAGAGAGAGAGAGAGAGGGTTACCTGACGACTAGAGAGAGAGAGAGACAGAGAGCAGGGTTACTTGACAACTGCCAGGAGAGAGAGAGAGAGAGAGATTACCTAGAGAGAGAGAGAGAGAGAGAGAGAGAGAGACCTTTCCAGATTGGGGACTCATTTAACAAATGGACCATCAGCACTGCGTCTGGAGTTCAAGAACACCTCAGATGACAAGATAGCAGAAACAAGTTTCAGATCATAATAGATTGTTGTCACACTGTTAGCTCTTCGTCAGGAGATGCAGGATGGGTGCTGATTAGCTCTCGGGGAAACTCCTAACGTGCAACGCCTGTGCCAACACAACTATCGATCTTTTCACGTCATCATTTCATTCGCATGTCGCTGATTTATAATGCTCCACGAGACCTGAAAATAACCTTAAAATAGATGCATTTTTCTGTGACAACCTCTCCATGTTTCTGTTGCTCTTCCTTACCTTCGCTGATAGGACCCAGCCTTTTGTCTCTGTTCTTTTTTTTCGGACGTGAGATACTACAAAAGGGCATTAGGTTGCCAGTCCCACCGGCCTTTGCTTTTGAAAAACATTCGCATCTGCAACAATAAGGAAATTATGCTCGCCTGATATAAAACCCGTTTCAAGATATACAAGTGCAAGTATACATGGCTCACTTGCCCACAGACAACTTCGTCGATATTTGTTCAACATTTCTGTTCATATAAAAAAAAAATCTTGCTTAAATACTACGCGGTATTGGGGTAGGGTGGTGGTGGCGTGGGGGGGGGGAGGGGGCTGGTTTTGGGGAGTGGGGATGGGACGGGGAGGGTTTGGAGCAATGTATTTGATTTCCTTCCCCTTTCTTGTCTTGTCAGTCTAACTTCCGGCAGTCTACCAACTGTAACTCCTATTTCAGTCACCCCTCTTTCCAACATCTTAATTCTTTTTTAACAAGAAATTATAATTAACCTACTTATAATTTCGAACTTCTCCATCAGATGCTAAAATGAAGAAGAAGAGTCTCTCTATAAAGGAAGTTATTTCACTGGTAAACGACGCTCGCGAGTATAATTTTCACACTTGGCGGATCGCGCGGTAGAAAAGCCAATATAGTTGGCAATAAACTAGCAAAGGCAGGTGCTAAATCTGCCAACCCTCCCTTCCTGACCTGACCTCCTCCCGTCTAGGTTAAGGGTTCAGCGCAGTGTTGGCCTTAAAAATCAAAACTTATTTTGGGAGTCATTTTCAAGGGAGTCGAACTCTCGGCAGGAGGAGGGAAGCGATTTTTTCCAAATTATTCGGAACGATGAAGACTCCAAATGCAAAGCAATATTCCAGAATTACCAAGAGATAAAGTTGGTCATGCTGGCCTGGAATGCTCTCGATTTTAATCGCAGTTCAAACAGAAAAATGTAAAATCTAAAATCTAAATTCGACATATTTCGAAAGAGACTTCCCCGATGTCATTGACCTGTGTAACCGAGGCAGCGAACTTATTAAAAGGCGATTCAGAGCACCAGACACCATTAATATTAATAATACGTGCAGCAGCAGAGGGTCCCCTAAACCCTATCAATCATCATCCAATTGTTGACGACATCGATCTATATTAGATGTCCAAAAGACGTTGATTCAACGTTCGTTTGCATCAACCGCACTTCGTCGTATTAAACCATTTCCTTTAACGATTACGCCGTGATGTTCCCTTGCAAAAACCAGAAACTGACCTTGTCCGGTGAATGGCATTTTTCACTTGCATCCTTCCAAAAAACCCACTTATCTCAGGGTTCATTATCTCCTAGGGTTTTTAAATAAGCATTTTTATTTCCCTGTTGATCTTGTCCGGTGAATGGCATTTTTCGTTTGCCTCCTTCCAAAAAACCCACTTATCTCAGGGTTCATGCATGTGTGTGTGTGTTTGCGTACACATTTCCTACGCGTTTCATATAAGCATTTTTTGTTTCCAGAGGTATTTATGATTCAAGTACATTGTCAATCGTGAAACTTATTTTTTATATTTCTGAGGGGAAGAAGCCGAGTGGGTCACGCATGCGAACAAAGCTTGGTCACAACAACAAAGAGTAGGAGTAGAAATGAACAATAAACAAGAACGCTCAGAAACAGGCAGAGAATTCCGCATTTTAGAACCTAGAACAACGGAAGTCTGGTTAAAATTTTGTAACTCCCAGACCTTACTTGTATAAGCGAGGTCGGGGGCTTAGTGGGGGCCACTTAGTCAACAAGTTTACGACAGCAATGTCCAGTGTAATATCTATAAACAGACAAGAGGCATCCGACCTTATTACCCAGTACAAATAAGACCAGGTCTGAAGAGATATGCTTTTGTTAGAAATGCTTTGAATTTAGCACTGGAGGGAAAAATGGCGTAAATTGTGAACGGGAGGCCTCTCCACATTAGATATCAAAGGCCCACTACAAAGGCGGATAATTTTCACGTTCAACTAGTGGGGAAGCTCAAAGGAAAATTACAAACGTAAATTGAAAAGCTTGCTAATCTTAAAAGGCAAATTTATACAAGCTTTTAAATCGGTTCTCCCAAAGCATACAGTAATTTATTTACATATCAAAATAACCGATGTATTTCATTTTAAAAAAATGCCTGAATGATTAAACTTTATTGGGAAGGTTAAAGGGGTAAAAGACAAGCAAAATATATTTATCAGCAGTCTCGTTTGCGGCATACAAGTCTGAATTAATGACAAGAATAACTGAGACTGAGAATAAGCGCCTGAATAAGACTGAGAAGGAAAAGAATGTGGAGATTTGTGAGGAGAAAATACCTTTCCTTTTCCCCTCTATTCTGTTATACTAAAAGTTATCACAATATTAAATTTTACATCAAATTCTTACCTTTAAATTTTGGCCATGAAGCTCATAAACAACAGAACAAAACAACTACAATTACCCATAAAGAAAATGGTAAAAAACAAGTAAAAAATGCGCCCAAGTTTCTTCGGCGCAATCGAGTTTTCTGTACAGCGTATAATCAAGGCCACAGAAAATAGATCTATCTTTCGGTGGTCTCGGTATAACGCTGCATGAGCCGCGGCCCATGAAACTTTAACCACGGCCCGGTGGTGGCCTATCCTATATCGTTGCCAGAAGCACGATTATGGCTAACTTTAACCTTGAATAAAATAAAACTACTGAGGCTAGAGGGCTGGAATTTTGTATGTTTAATGACTGGTAGGTGGATGATCAACATATCAATTTTCAGCCTCTAGCCTCAGTAGGTTTTAAGATATGAAGGCCGATAGAGAAAGTGCGGACAGGAAGAAGTGCGGACTGGATAAAGTGCGGACGGACAGACAAAGCCGGCGCAATAGTTTCCTTTTCCAGAAAGCAAAAAAATTCGAGCAACAACACAAGAATTAAATTTACGCCTCATGTCAGCCATCCCATTACTGCTGAATTTTAAGCGACGGCCCACGATATCAGACCAGACAGGGCACATTGCTGGGACAATCAATAACGAAAAGCAATGTCTCTGCCTCTCTTTTTTTTTTTTTTTTTACGATTTCTCTTTGCAAAGATGTCAGAATCGAAATTGGCAAAAATGTTTGTAATATTGTTAAACCTTCCAAGGCTCAAGCAAATAAGCTTTGTTTAACCTCTTGTTTATAATCAGTTCTTTTATAAAATTAATTAACAAAAACAAACAAAATTTAAGATTTTAAAATACGATGGAATAAAATTGTCAAAAATGCTTGCAATATTTAAAACCTTGTAAAACTCACAGAAAATAATAAACTTATTTTAATTTCTTGGTTCTATTTAGTTCAAATACTAACCCTTCTCGCCAATAAATTCATGAAAACAAATAAAGAAAACTTAAGAATCACCTAAACACGGAAAACCACAACTGCAATTACAGAACAAAGTTCTAGTCATGGTTAAGGAAAAGTATTAAAAAAAAGGACAATTAATATCCGCAGTAAAACAAAACAACAACAGTTACTGCTGTCAGTGTACGTCATCCGAGTGTGCCACAGCTTCCAAAAAGTATGATAAAATTCAAGAGCCCAGAATAGCTTGTTACTTGTAAACTTCTGACAACAACTGGTATCCTTTTTTTTTATCGTATTTTTATACGTGTGGGTCAATGTACATTTTCTTTTTTAATGCTCAGATCTGCAGAGTTTTTCTTTATGAAAGTAGCACATGTTTTTAAAGAGGAAAGTGGGCTGACAGCCCACAATCATTTTGCTACAACGAAAATATCGCTAATAATTAGACATGAAATAGCTTGTATTTTTCAGCTTAAGGTGCCAACTATAAAAAAAAATTTACAACAGAATGATAATGATACACAATACTGATAGAATGAAAGTCACAAGTACAATTATGATATAATAATAATGTACAATCACTATTTTTCTATTTGATATCACGACAGAAAGACCATATAAAAAAAAAAAAAAAAATTGCAACAGCACGATAATGACACACAATACTGATACAATAAAAGCCACAAGTACAATTATGATATAATACTAATTTACAATCGCTATTTTGCTATCTGATATCACGACAGAAAACCATATAAAATAAAAAAAATAGTAAACTCGCAAATTTTGCTATCAAGAGGTTAAACTCCTTTTTCCAGTTACATTCAGCGTTCCCCTGGTGCCTACAATTACATCCAACAACGCCAGACTTTCCCTTTTCGGCTTTGGCCCCTCCTCTTTATCATTATTTCCTCCTCGTGCCGTGACTCATTCTCAGGACGAGTACCGGACTCTTTCATTAAACGCAAGGATATCAGGACGACTTCGGAAGGCGACTTAAAAATTAGACGCTCGCAGGATCCACGAGAAGATTAAATGGAGACGCAGAGGTATCTATATTTTCTGTTTCTTGCTCTAAGAAATTTGCTCTGTACTTATGTATTTCTCTTCTCTCTGAATTTCTGAATTTCCTATTATATTCTGTAATTTATCAAACTGACACCATACTGTCTGGTAGCTTGAATTTCAAGTGATTGGACCCTGTGGGTTGTTTCATAATAATAATAATAATAATAATAATAATAATAATAATAATAATAATAATAATAATAATTCTAAACAAACAGTTACTGTGATTAATACAATCACCAGTGTTTTAGTGACTATTCTGTTCTCTCTCTCTCTCTCTCTCTCTCTCTCTCTCTCTCTCTCTCTCTCTCTCTTAAATCTACTCCCAGCAAAACATTCACACTCATTCAGAGAGACGCGCTTTCACTAAAATAAAAAAAAAAAAGCTATCAAAACAAAAAAATCAAAGTTGAATAAAAAAAAAAAAGACGAAGGCGTCTATATGACAGCGATCCCGGCAGCGATCGGGCCCCCAAAAGTAACAAGAGCTTCGGGACGCGAGTGCGAGGAAAGTTTTTCAGGTGGGAAAATCGCCAAAGCGTTATTTACGACCAATTACCCACACTACGGAGTCAACCCATGCATGGCGGGGAGGCCAAACGCTGCTCCCTGCGTGTTCCTCATGTCTCGATGCGGGGCGCAAAATTAAGTGGGATTGCCTTCATTACAGCTGGTTTCCCCATGCGCGGCTTTCGGGCGCGGATAAAAATGAATGTATGTGTGTGTTAATTTCGTATGAAGTTGATCGTAGGTAGTAGACTGTGATTATCCGTTTACTATAAAAAATCCTCTTTCGTGAAATCCAGTTATGGTGGCGACTTGTTTTTTAACGTTCATATTAAACAGGAAAAAACCATATACTATATATATGTATACACACACACAAAACACACACCACATACACACACAAACACACACACACACACACACACACACACACACATATATATATATATATATATATATATATATATATATATATATATATATATATATATATATATAATCAAATGCGTCTTCATAATACGCACTGGCAAAATACATCAACATGAACAAACGGAAGTTTTAATTCCCACACAAAAAATGAATATGCTAATTAGATATCCTTTCATTCCTCGGTATCATCATTATTATTGTTAATTAACAAAAATGGGCAAACATTCATATGAAGCAATCCGATGAGGCAAACAATTTGCGTAACAATCTTCCACATAATAAAATCCTGATAATTCAACACTGAAAGTACAGACGCAACAATATGGCTAATAAATAAAGATAGTTCGAAATGAAGATTTTCACCTACAAAATCCGTAAAACAAGTCGGTAAAACTACCGGAAGGGAGAATAACATCTGCTAGTTAGTTTTCTGCAAAAGAAAACTATTGGGGCGGCTTTGTCTGTCCATCCGCGCTTTTCCTGTCCACCGTCAGATCTTAAAAACTAATGAGGCTACAGGGCTGTGAATTGGTATGTTGGTCATCCACCCTCCAATCATCAAACATACCAAATTGCAGCCCTCTAAACTCAGTAGTTTTAACTTTATTTAAGGTTAAAGTTAGCCGTAATCGTGCTTCTGGCACCGATATAGAACATGCCACCACCGGGCCGTGGTTAAAGTTTCATGGGCCGCGGCCCATACACCATTATACCGAGACCAGCGAAAGATAGAGCTGTTTTCGGCGGCCTTGATTATACGCTGTACAGAAAACTTCAGCGCAATTTTGACTAGTTTTATGAAAGCCGCTTATAAAACTTGAGTTTATCAGCAACAAATATCCTTTCAGAGACTTCATTTTACGGTTTTGCAACACAAGGAAGGAAAAACTTCACGCACTGAGCAAATATACAACGTGGCACCGTAGAGAATGTGAACACCTAATGCTTTCCAGCACGACTAGCACATAATAATTATTGATTTATCGAAACTGCTGACATCTAGAATTAAAACCTACAAGCATTGGAGGATATTTTTCTGTGCCCTGTCGAAAAAGTCTGAAGTGAAGACTAAATAAGTTTTGCTAGATATTCAGAATATTTAAGTGTTTTATCTTGTATATGGAAAGCAAATCATGGTGTGGAAGCGAGCCTCAAGATAGAATGGCTATTAGGCCCAAATCCCACTGACGAAACACCGTTCACAAGTTCTTTCCAGATCTTGTTGAGGCTAGCAGCCAACTTCTTTTGCATGTAAGTATACGTTCATCGTGCCTATCTTCCTCAAAAGTCTAGCGGCTATTGCGGCAGTTATGAAAATTATACACGAGGAAAGAGACATGGATAAAACAGTGAAGTATTACAATCTCAAAAGTCTAGCGGCATATTGCAGCGGTTATGAAAATTATGTACAAGGCAAGAGACATGGATAAAACAAAGAAGTATTTCAACCTGAAAAGCCTAGCGGCCTATTGCAGCAATTATGAAAATTATATACAAGGCAAGAGACATGAATAAAGCAGCGAAGTATTACAACGTTGAAGGGGAAAAAATCGGAAAATTTAAACTACGTGTTTTGAATCAACTTCTTCGTTGGTAGAATTCAGCGACATGGGAAAGTCCCCTTGCCTCAACACCAAGCCCCCTTTAAAAAGGGGGTAATCTCATCCCAGTGTCATTTATTAGCAACCTACATCACAAGACAGGAATATTACGCCGAAAGGAAATCCAAATCAGGCCATGCTATTTTGGGGGGCTTAATTCAAATAGTACACGTTCATCCCATTCCGGGAATCACACCCATAATGGAAAGGCCTTTTATAATCCTTTCCATTACGTAATCCTCGATCTTTTCCTGGACCTCCCTAAAACTCATTAAATACCTTTAAAACATCTTGAAGAAAATGATTGGTAGAAGCGTAATGACCATAAATGCTCTACCAACCAGTTACCATTTGGAAGGGCAGCTTTGTGTCATCTGGGCAACCTCAAATAATGGACGTGTGTTTACGTTATTCTGTATAATACAGCATACACTCATTTGCATATCCTCAGGATTGTAAACGGCAGGATACGAAAACGAAGTCCTGCTCCCCGAAACACGAATAAAAACACGAGTGGTTTTGAATAACGCCCTTAAAGGAGAGTTAGTAAGGGTAATTTTCGTCCAACACTGAAGAGAAAGTCTTAGGCTGCACAATTCTAGGTTTTAAATGTCACACACAACAGTATGACTTTGCTACTATGTACACAAACATACGAAGCAAATACGTATACAAATGAGAGAGAGAGAGAGAGAGAGAGAGAGAGAGAGAGAGAGAGAGAGAGAGAGAGAGAGAGAGATGTTTGCAAGCCGAATGGAAACAATTTATTACATTTAACCAAAATGGGAGATGAGCGCAGCCAAATAAATAATAATCAGATGCTTATGCAATGTGGAAATGAATTTGAGTGGAGAGAGAGAGAGAGAGAGAGAGAGAGAGAGAGAGAGAGAGAGAGAGGAGAGGCTTTTAGTTCGAGAATTCCAACCAAATTAGGTTCAGCATCCATGCGGGAATGGAAATTGGTCCCTTGCCTAATTCTGATAAATAAACTGTATCCCATAATATTACAATGATTCAATGATGATGAAAGGCGACGTAAGACAGAAAACGCGTCACGACGTTAAATCCAACAGTTCTGTAGAGTTAAAAGGGAAGTAATTAGAAACTTCAATATACAGACATTTAGAATAAAACTAACGTTACATTTGCTCAAGAGTCAGTCGAAACACGTAAAACATTTGCGGGCCTTACTCTCGGCTACATGGTCCACGACCATAGTGGAGAGAGAGAGAGAGAGAGAGAGAGAGAGAGAGAGAGAGAGAGAGAAAATGTCTCCAAGTTTTGAGACGAACTATTATGGAAACCATTTTCATTTGCGCCCAAGTCATACTTAGGACAAACTTCAGGAGAGGCGGCGCGCTAAAAAAAAAAAATAAAAAAAAGAAGAAGAAGGAGAAGAAGAAGACGGAGAAGAAGGAGGAGAAGAAGAAGAAGAAGAAAGGAAGAGAGATACGCGAGGGAGGCAAATGGTAAAAGCGGGCGAGAAGTTTAACGTCGGGACGTAGACGCTTGAAACATGTTATGAGCAAAGAGCCTGGCTAATAGGGGTACCCCACCCCGCCCACGTACATTAGGCCGGAATTTAAAGGGAATCTGAACGGGCGAGTATTAAAATATGATTCATATTAGCACTCATATTCGACGAAATACATTTCCCTTCATTAATTAACCATACCTGAGCGCAACGCCCATTCCGACAAAGTGAGGAAATGCAAGGAATTCGTAATACATAATCATTCACGTGTGGAATAAATTAAACCTGAAAAATATTATAGACGCGCTAATTAATCCTAATACGAAAGCCGTAGGACTTCAGCGTCTGAAACGGATGTAATTTAAAGGAAACGTCGAGAATGTTTGCTAGATTTGCCGCTTGACCGCGGCTGGAACAGACGTTCCAAGCCAATATTACAACTGAATAAGCAAAGTGACAAGATGTAACGCAGGCCGAGTGTGAATCTCGACTTTCTAGAAAGGTGGGAAGAGCGAAACGGTCAAGTCTCCTCTTTCGAATAAAATGAATTTGTGA
>NC_089788.1:72262719-72300219 GCF_040412425.1 Macrobrachium rosenbergii | reverse complement strand
AACTGATCTTCCTTTAATTTCTTCATTTCTCTTTAATTTGTTGTTAGAAGTAAACCAGCATGTCTTAACCCATCCATATTTCCTCTGTTATAAGAGCATCCAGTAAGTACTTACAATTCATTTCTCCGTGCCTTTGCATGAGTCCTCCCGTATATTAATGGCGTCACGTTTCTAAACTATTCTTCCACTATTCTTCCCGGAAGGCATCCCGGGCGCCCTCTCCCACTAATTAAGAAAGTTCTAATTCACTTCACCTTTCCGAAGTGTGGAGGCGACACCTGTTCTAGAAGAGCGCGCCCGGGAACAGGTGCGGCCAGCAAGGCGCCCAGATATGTTGTCTGGGCTTCGAATTCGGCATTTTGCAAGCAGAGAAATGACGAAAAATATAATACTTTTTTTTTTCGAAAGGTGGTGCTGTGGTATTTCGTAGGCAACTCAGGAATTTTCTTTTTTATGTTTTTTTTTTCTACTACTTTATATTATATACTTCTGTCTTTAAGGTCATATCCATGACAGAAGCAACGCAATATATAAATAATTCTAATAATTCTAATTATTCTGATAATTCTACTTATTCTAATCATTATAATTTTGTGATAATTCTATTTATTCTAATAATTCTAATTATTCTGATGATTCTGGTAATTCTAATAATCCTAATTATTCTGACAATTCTAATTATTCTAATCATTCTAATTATTCTGATAATTCTAATTATTCAAATTCTAATAATTATTCTAATCATTCTAATAATTATTCTAATAATTCTAATTATTCTGATAATTCTAATTATTCAAATTCTAATAGTTATTCTAATAATTCTAATAATTATTCTAATAATTCTAATTATTCTGATAATTCTAATTATTTTTATAAGTCTAATAATTACTCTAATAACTCTAATTATTTAAAAATAATTCTAATTGACGTGTTTCCACAGAACTAATTTGCAACCACACAAATCTCCCACATTCAACAGGAACCTCTAAGACGAAAACAGATATGATTTTGATAATGCCTTTCCTTCAAAGGGCAGTCAGTCATCCCTGGGTTCACAACTATCCCAGGAAACTGATAACTTCAAAATTTCTGGTCCAAGGTGAAATGAACAACAATAATATTGGCGATTCCACTTCATTTTTTCAGTTGCTTTTCTAATTTTCTTTCTTTCTCTGCTTCGAATGATTCCATTCTCCTATCACTGGAATTACACTGAATGTTTCATTGTTTTCTTCTAATGTGCAGTGTTTCAGATTACAATTCCCAAGGCCAGCCTCTCTTTAATATGCGAAATCTGTATTTATTTATTTATTTACCTCGTGCTTCAACCATACCAGTTTCTGCGTTCTATAGGCTCCCATTTATTAATGGTTACTGTCTAGAGAATTCCGGTGTAACTTTAGCTCAGGCGCATTTCATGTACTTCTCAATTAATAAATCAGACAGTCTAAAACTGAAAAGCTCTTTGATTTAATGCAAAATAAAATTAACATAATTTATACTAACGATTTTACAGCAGAGAATGGTTAATTTGTCCCCCTTAAAGCAATAACAGAAAAAAATCATATTTTTCAAGGATTCAACTTTTTCATATTTTTTTAGAGTGCTTCGTATAATATCTGATACCTCATTTACAAGATATTAAGTAGTTTCATCAAGGTCAGCGTCGGTTGTAATATCTTTCAACAATCTGCAAACACATTTACAAAGGTCATTATTCTCTGTACCATGACATCAATATCGAAATCTGGATTATATTGTATCAAACCTTCTTTAATAAAATAAAATTACTGAGCGTGAATAAGTCGAGATAGATCCCTTTGTTTGCCATTTCAAACTCCACGAAAGGACTTAGTAGAGGCAGATCTCTGTGACAAGACCACACACATAAAAAGAAAAACAAGTATGTTTACACATTACGGTACTAAATCTCCCCTTACTATAATACAGTTTCAACGGCAAGACTGTCCACGAATAGACGGCCTTTGAAAGACCCGTGCGCTACAATAAACCTTTGAGAAGGAATGTTTTGATATGAAAAAGTTCATAGGGCCCACCTTTTATAAAGGGAAAGTCAGTGTAGATATCTCGACTGAGATATTCTCGCAATGGCGGACGTATGGAAACGTGGCTATTCATTCGATGAGTGTAAAGGTCACATAGTTCCTTTCTAGATAAAGAACCCAAATTAATAAAGTCTTCAGAAGTCTTGGGAAACAAGATCAGTCTAGGCGTCTGTGGCAGCACTGAGACGCAGTGAATGAACATGTCAAATGAGAAAAGATTTTTTCTTTAAACTGCATTATATTCAATTAGTTTCTAATGTGATTACAAACTTTGATCACAGCAAATTCCACCTAAAGAGTATAGCAAAGTTAACAAATGCTCAATGCCCATGTTTACACTTTCAGGAATGTAATGACCAAAATACTATGTTGTTTATTGTTTCTTATCCAATGCCCATGTTTTTACTTTCAGGAATGTAATACACAAAATGCTCTGTTGTTTATTGTTTCTTATCCATAAACCATGAAACTGTCGTTTTATTTATATATCCTGGATACAAAACCAGGCTCAGATCTACCTCAAAATCCAAGGAATTGTTTCTTTCAACATAGTGAACCTTAAAAAAATAAAACCTGTCTTTAGTTCTCATGTAATGTTAACACATACAAAGCAAGACAGTGACAGACTTCCTTGGAAGAGGTAAGGACAATATTACCAACATCTAATCACATCCTCTGCCCGAGTTGAGAGAGAGAGAGAGAGAGAGAGAGAGAGAGAGAGAGAGAGAGAGAGAGAGAGAGAGAGAGAGTTAGTCTTTTCTGACCCTGGTGAAGGTCGGTGTAATGGGGTTAAATTTAATAACTGTTTTTACCTGTGCTATTTCTAAAATCAGTCATTTGCTTTTTATCTTACGAAATTATCTCCTATCTACCATATCCTCTGTCCGTCTGTCCCCTGGTTCAGAGAGAGAGAGAGAGAGAGAGAGAGAGAGAGAGAGAGAGAGAGAGAATCTTTCTGACGCTGGTGATGGTTGGTGTAAGGGGGTTGAATTCAATAACTTTTTTTTCTGTTGAATTTAATAACTATTGTTTCCTTTTTTCTGTTGAATTTAATAACTATTTTTATTCTTATCTCTGTTGAATTTAATTACTTTTTTCTTTTTTCTGTTGAATTTAATAACTATTTTTACTTTTTTCCTTTCTAAAATCAGTCATCTGCTGATTACCCTGAGACGCTATCTCCTATCTACCACATCCCCTGCCTATTTGTCCCCGAGCTGTACACAGCGACAACCCACCCAGTCACATATCGAAGGGACAACGCTTAGAGACATACAAACGCTCTCCAAGCGTACGTCGATGACTCCCAGAGTGGATCCCCAGCCACTCGGGGATTAGTCTATAGCCGATAACCAAGTCGCCAGTCGCAAACTGCAAGCCTCCGCGGGGCTGAGATAACACTTCCGCGCACCTCTGGAGTAATCGCAGAAATGCTTCTGTGTTTCCTTTGTTCGTTGTAAATATATTTTTTTTCCCCTCACTTTGAAGTGTTCTGAGAAATGGTTCTGTAGCCTATTCACTTTGTTCCTGGTATGCATATATGTGTGTATATTTTTTCTCACTTCTGAAGTATTCTCGGAAATGCTTCCGTTTTTCTTTTATTCTTGGCGTATATATATATATATATATATATATATATATATATATATATATATATATATATATATATATATATATATATATATATATATATATATATATATATATATATATATATATATATATATATATATATATATATATATATATATATACACTTATATATAATATATTTTTTCATCTCTGAAGTATTCTCAAAATGCTTCTCTGTTTCCTTATTAAATAAATTACAGAATATAATCGGAAATACAGAAAGAAAAGACCATTTACTACAAAAAAAGATAAATCAGAAAATTAATGAACAAGGTAATGATGGTGATGAATACGAATAATATTTTTGTATCTTAAATTTCTCTTAAGTAATAAAAGAAATTACGAAAGATAATCGGAAATACAGAAGAACGAGATCAGTCATCAAAACAAAAAGATAATTCAACACTTTAATAGATAAACAAATAATTATGATCTACACGAACAATATTTCTTAATCTTAAATCTCCCTGAAGAAATTTGCATAACAATACCGGAAACGCCGTGGGGTGGGGGGTAGCGCCATCAGTGCACTTCATGCGGTGCACTGTAGGCATTACTTAAGGTTCTTTGCAGCGTGCCTTCGTCCCCTAGCTGCAACCCCTTTCGTTCCTTTTACTGTACCTCCTTTCATATTCTCTCTCCCATCTTACTTTCCACCATCTCCTAACAACTGATTCACAGTGAGGGTTTTCATCCTGTTACACCTTTCAAACCTTTGACTGTCAATTTCCGTTTCAGCAATGAATGACCTCATAGGTCCCAGTGCTTGGCCTCTGGCCTAAATTCTATATTCAGTTCAGTTCAAGAATACCGAATTGATTGATAGTGCAACTGCGAGGTTTTCCTCCTGTTACACCTTTCAAACCTTTGACTGTCAATTTCCGTTTCAGCGCTGAATGACCTCATAGGTCCCAGTGCTTGGCCTTTGGCCTAAATTCTATATCCAGTTCAACAATACCAGCAAGGTGACATTCCATTCTAAAGTGTCCTGTTAACTGAAATTGCCTTATTTACGGGGGACATCTAAGAGGGAGGAAACCCCTCGATGAAGGAATAACCTTTCGGAAACCCCCCTCTATCATTGATTAACGAATCACAGGCAAAGGACCATAATAGACTCCGCCGGAATTCTGCGTGATGAATACGCTCGATAAAAACTCCGATAATGACCGCCGTCGAAAAAAGATTTTTCATTTTATCTTTCTCTCTCGCACATTCCGATAAACAGTGCCTTCGCTCTTGCTGGCGGGGATGAGAGAGAGAGAGAGAGAGAGAGAGAGAGAGAGAGAGAGAGAGAGAGAGAGAGAGAGAGAGAGAGAGAGAGTAAAATATCGAGATTGTGACTGGGGGGAAATTAAAGGCTTGAGGATGTCTTTGAGAATAAAGTTAATAAACCGCGTGCAAACACAAACGCAATATATATATATATATATATATATATATATATATATATATATATATATATATATATATATATATATATATATATATATATATATATATATATATATATATATATATATATATATATATATATATACACAGAACTTAATCCCACAACATTCCTCCTATCTTGACAAGAACTAAATAATCTGATAAACAAAATTGTCGAATAAGGTCCAACGTCAACTCGTGATTAAGATGTCCTCATTCTAAAATTTAAATCTATTGACTGTATCTGCAGTAAGTCAGACTCTGCCCTATTGCATAGTGAAATCAGACTCTGTCCCATTGCATAGTAAAATCAGACTCTGTCTCACTGCATAGTAAAATCAGACTGTCTCACTGCATAGTAAAATCAGACTCTGTCCTATTGCATAGCATCTTTGAATCTCAACACTTTATCACTTACCTGGTTACGACGACATAAAAATAAAAATATCTTTAACATATAGCAACGTAATTTTAAAGTGTAATTCCCGTCCAATGCCTTCTATACATCACTTGACATAAAAATACTGTAAGCTTTAGGCGGCATACACCCACCATTCCACTGCCAAGATGAGGTTAGCATGAATCAGATTTTTTCCTAGTGCTTATTTTCCCTAAAATTTATAAGATGGGGTTGAGCTTGTATATTTCTTTAAGGGGTTTTTCACAGTAGTTATAGCAGCGGTAAAGGGATAAAAACATTTTAAGTATATTTTTAACGTTGAGTTAAAAATAAATACATTACTAACTCTTATATCTCACTTGAATAGTAATGGTTTGGTTAAGAAACTGTGAACTGCCTGCTTACTATCAATAACAGTTATGATAACAGCAAAATGGCAAATTATACTACGATATGAATCATCAATTATCATGAAATTTGAATTCGGAAAATCGGTAAAACCCAAAACTATCCAAATCCAATATGGCCGCCACCATCTCACAGGCATTCATACTAATCACAAGGTCTGGTCGTGAAATATAGCATTACATATCATAAATCGTAGGGGTCCCTAGTCTCCCGTCAACCGGCCCCCCACCCCCCGTCCCCAGAAAAGGGAAAAATATTGAACTGTAAATCAAAGCGGCTTAGCTATCGGATTTAAAATTCAATTAATGGCCTTATTGCCACATCTCGAAATTAATATTAGATATTAATATTCGTCGACTCTAGGGTTACTGATATCAAAAGTTATTTGCACATTCGACGCATTTCAAAGGAAAGCCAAAAATAGAAATCGTCTAATTCCCAGACGCTCGCAAAATATACGCGATATTTAGGACGGCCCAATGTACCCTGTTGTTTCGGGCTTATAAAATATGAAGCGTGATAATTTACACAAATAATGTATAGATGTGATCCGCCTATACTAATCGGCAATAATTCCATTAACATGCGACGATTTGCCCTTAATACATATGAATGACTTTTGCCTAAACGGGGACTTAACATTCTGCGTGGAACTTTTTATTGTAACCTTGCCAGGGACATATCGGATAATGCCATGTGCATATCCCGTTCAGTTATGTCGGCACTTGTGGGAGAAACACTACTTTTCCCTAGTCTCTGGCGTCAAGGAAAAGATAACAAACCGAAAGTGGTGTTTCTCGAGCAGCGTTCTTCACTTGGAAAGAATAATATTGCAGCTTTTTCACAGACCTCTTTTATTGAACCCATACGCTGAAATGTTTACTGCCAGGGACACCAATAAAAAACATCACAATAAAACCTTGTTCAAAATCTCATATTAAACATTTTACATTTTACGTTTTTATTTCCAGTCTCGGATCTCACAAATAAACATCTCTCTATTAATCAAAGGACATCCAAGTTTCACTGTGTATTTATATATAAATAATGAGATAAATCGTGTTATTCCCAGCAGGGTAAGAATACATTGAGCAGATGAAATATGCATAAAACAAATACAGAACGCATAATCGCCTGTAAGACCAATCTTGGCAACAGATCTTGCAATGTCATCAACAATAAGAAACAGGTCACTAAGAAACATTCTGCACCAACCAGCTTACGCTGTTAATATAATCCACCTACACTTAAAAGGAATATTTTTCATATTTCATATCGGAAAATGATGCTCACACGAAAATATTATTATTGTCACTACACTTCTAACAACAGGTTCACTCATACTTGAAACTGTAGAGTAAGTTCACCTAGACCAGTGGTTCTCAATCTTTTTTAATGATGGCACTCTAACTAATGCAATCATTACCCTGCCACCCCTTCTTCACCATCCCACCATATCGCATGAATTCACTTCTTATTTGATGAATAAAATTATTATCCATAATATAAATATGTATATATATTAGAGTAGACACACTGATAATAATTATATGAAGACTTCCACGAACTTTTTTTTTTTTTTAGAAATGTTCATTGAGATGACCTAGCCAAGGCAAAATTCATGACAACCTTGCGGCACCCCCAGGCACTGTCGGTGCCACGGCACCCAGTTTGAGAATCAGTGATCTAGACGGTCTATGTGCATTAATTACCGAGCGAAATTATCATGTTCGCTGCTAAGACATTTACTTATTAAAGGTAATGTCAGTAAGCTGAGACACTGAAATGTGACTTCGATTTTTCTAAAGTAATCCATCTAAAATAATCTGCTTGCTTCTTAGCTACCAGGCTAGAAAACAAGGATCCTAGAAACGAGAAAATGTCGCTTTAAAACCATTTATGATTGCAAGCAATGAGCGCATAGCTGGTTCCTGAGTCTAGGCACTCAACTGGGAAGCATGATATATATGTGTGCACATATATATATATATATATATATATATATATATATATATATATATATATATATATATATATATATATATATATATATATATATATATATATATATATATATATATATATATATATATATATATATTTATATATATATATATATATATATATATATATATATATATATATATATATATATATATATATATATATATATATATATATATATATATTATACACGAGATTGTTGGCGCATAGCGGGCTGAAACCTGGCCATGCCGTTTCCCCTACCCTCCCGATTCACTACCTACCCCGCCCCTACCTGGGGCGGAAAAACGGGTTTGCGGAGGGATGGTGGATGTCTCCCCTACCCTTCCATTCCAACCTGGGGCGGATAAACCGGTTTGCAGGGGGAGGGGGCTGTGCCATGTTTCCCCTACTGTCACCCCGGGGGGGACAAACAAGAAAGATCTACTCGAATTTTATTATTATTATATATATACACACACACACACACACACACACACACACATATATATATATATATATATATATATATATATATATATATATGTGTGTGTGTGTGTGTGTGTGTGTGTGTGTGTATGAATTTTTATCACATCACCGTGAAATTATTATAGACCTCTGGAATATCACCGAAGGGGAATACTAAGAGATAAATGGACTGGTACCTAAGTGACTCAGAACACCCGACAGTATCCCCCAACGACTTCCAGCCGACGTTCAAGACCTCTCTTTTGTATGTATGTATGTATGTATGTATGTATGTATATAAATATGTGTGTATATATATACACACACATATTTATAGATATACACACACACACACACACACACACACATATATATATATATATATATATATATATATATATATATATATATATATATATATATATATATATATATATAAATTTCGAAGAAACGGGACTTCGTTTGCTCCTGAACCACTGAATTATAAATGAGATCATATAAAATGTTCATGATCTACCCAGAGAAATATTTCTATGTTATACGCTCTCCTGAAATGAAATTTAATTTCGTCGTATGAATTCTGTAGAAGCGCTACACATTTATTAAAGAATTTTGTTGATGGAAAAAAGGACGGCGCGAAAGACATGAAGAGTAGTAAATGCTATTTCTATCGACATGACTATTTAATTTTAAAAAATACACATGCCAGCGAACAATAACATTTTTCCTTAAAAATATGCAAATTTGAGTGAGTATGTGTAAATGAGAACACTTTTATTTGCATAACATATGTATTAATAATAATAATAATAATAATAATAATAATAATAATAATAATAATAATAATAATAATAATATATTTTATAATAATATATTTTATACTGAGTTTTCTCAATTCTTCTAAAAATTCACTTTTCCTGCACATCAATATTAGTCAATAATTGTCCAATGTTCCTATTTCGATGGATGAAACAGCGTGTTTCTTACAGCAGAAGTTCTTTATTTCCATCCATCGAAATATGAACGTTGGACAATAATTATTGACTAATATTGATGTGCAGGAAAAGAGAATTATTAGAAGAATTGAGAAACCTCAGTACATTTTTATTCGCAATATGTAGCCATTTAATTCAACAAAACTTGCCTCAAAGAGGGTCTTCTTCCTTCGAATAATAATAATAATAATAATAATAATAATAATAATAATAATAATAATAATAATAATAATAATAATAATAATAATAATAAAGTTTTACACAACATGCCGACGTTATTTCTGTCTAAAACATTTCATTACATAATTTATTCAAAGACAGATAAAGAAGACATAAGTGCCCATATACAGAAAGGATGAGAGAGAGAGAGAGAGAGAGAGAGAGAGAGAGAGAGAGAGAGAGAGAGAGAGAGAGAGAGAGAGAGAGAGAGAGAGAGAAAGGATGCGTCCACACCCACCCACTCACAGGGAAAACGCCCATCTCTTAAAGGTAATGACTTCCTACATTCCTGGTAGAGATTACTTAAATACCTTGCAGCGAACAGAGAATAACCACATTTATAAAATAAAAAAAAAGCAATGAAAAAAGAATAAACAAATGAATGAGAATGGGAGGAGATAATAGATGCTCGTTATTTTCATTCTTTTAAATCACCTAAGCGCCATTTTGTGAAAATAAACTCACGTTTTACCAAGACTTTTAGATATCTGAACTGCCATGAATCACGTAATTCTCAACCAGGAAAATAAGAGGTGGGGAAATAATTGTAAAATTATTTTTCCACCGAACCTTTCCTCTCATTCACCATTCTACTTTTAGTTTTCTGAAAAGAAAACTAGTGTGCCGGCTTGGTCTGTACGTCCGCACTTTTTCTGTCCGCCCTCAGATCTTAACAACTACTGAGGCTAGGGGGCTGCAAATTGGTATGTTGGTCATCCACCCTCCAGTCATCAAAATACCAAACTGCAGCCCTCTAGCCTCAGTAGTTTATATTTGATTTAAGGTTAAAATTAGCCATAATCGTGCGTCTGGCAACGACATAGGCCAAACCACCATCGGGCCGTGGCCCATTTCATAACAAAATTAATTTATATTCATTCCACATACCCCAACCTTAAAAGGTAATCTATATTTTATCTGTCACCTGCATATGATCTTAACTCACTGTCACGTTAAGTGATGGTTTTGCGGGAACTGCTGGTTCCCCGCTCGTTCCCTTTTGTGGATTGCTGCCTCCTTGCCTTCAAGTTTTTTTGAATTGATGTTTTCGTGGTGAGCTGCCGTTTTTCTGTCTGCAGTCGGGTCTGGTAGGGCAGCGAAGGTAGCGGCAGTGGCAGCAGCAGCAGGCAGTTTTTGGAGTCGACGTTGGTCGAGGTTTTGAGCAGCAAATTGGAGCACGCCTACGAAGTGGAGCACGACGTAGAGGTGGAGTTTGACCATGAGTAGTCGTGTGACCACGAGCTGCTCATCTTTGATGACAGCGTGAGGCTGTCCTGACGTCTCCATCGGGGTTTTCTGGTTGGTGGGTTCTTGTCTCTGTTGTGCAGCTGAGGGCTGTCTTGGTGCCCCGATGGAGGACGTATGTTTGGTATTTTTTTTTTCTGCCTGCTGTTGTTTATTTTTGCCTTTTTTTTTTTAAAGCTACTCTTTGTTTACGAAGTTAATTGTTTATTTAACTTGATTTTGTTTAGTGCTGCCTTTTGGCCTTTTTTGTATTTATGGTTTTTTTATCTTTTTACCAGACCTGACTCACTTGTAAATACTTGCCTTAATAAATTAATATTAAGCTTTCTTTATTGTTTTTGTTGTTTTCTCCTCCTTTGTTTGTTGCATCTGCCGTCAGTCATGACAGCCCCGTCCTGAGTATGTTAAAGAACCTGCATAACGGCCCACTCGGGTCGTTACACTCACCAAACAGAAACATCCTGCCTCATACAAAACTTAAGCGAGGACAAGATTCAGGACCTAATAAAAAGAACCCTCTTATCTGTTCATTTCCCCAATTTTCAGTGCTTAGTCAGTAGACACTACCTATCACAAACTTCCCTCATGCTCCGAGATTTTTAAACTGTCAAGTGCTCATTCTGTCCTTTTTCATCAAATATGAGTACATTCAAATCTTAAAATTTCATTACCATTTAGCTACGTGGTTAGGACAAAAATATAGACCACAATCAGGAACTCTTTCGACCTAGTAAGGTGGGCGAAGGCACACCCCGGAAAACAGTCAGGGGTAAGGTCCTAGTTCTTGGGCTTTTGAACGAGCAATGGCTGCCCTCAGACCAAAATAATGAACCAAAATTTAAAGGGCCAGGACTTCATCCAAGAGTTTCATAAACAAACACACAATCTTACGTAAGTATACGTCAAATTATTATGCCTGTGCATCCCTTAAAAAAACATACTCAGTTAAGTGTAAGTTTAACTGCAAAAAATTAATTGACAATAATTACAGGAAGGCTTGACATCACGCAAAAAGAAATTAAAGCCTCACAAGAAATTACGGACGAACGTCCAATAACAATAACAAATAACAATAATAACACTAGTAATGAATTCCAATATGAATCATGAGAGAGAGAGAGAGAGAGAGAGAGAGAGAGAGAGAGAGAAAAAAAAAAAAAAAAAAAAAAAAAAAAGATGTTTGGGAAAGAACGGGAATTCTTCGCGGGGTCGCGCGAGCATCCTACATAAGCCCTCTCAAAATCTTTCATTAAAGCGCGGCTAATGTGACCCCAGCGGGGAGAGAAGTCTTTGAAGAATGTTAAACGCTGTGTAATGAATAGGGTGATCTTTAATATCCTCAGCCCGAAATGAAGACGGAGAACTTTGGAGCAGGAGCGTTTCATGTTTAGGCTCGGGATGGCTAATGGGCTTCCTCTTGTCACTTGTGAATAAAATACCGAGAGCGCTTTCTCTCTCACTCTCCCTTTCTCTCGCTCCCACTCTCTTCCGCTCTCTCAAAAATGTTGCATGCGAACCATAAGTGCAGTAGGCCCTTGAAGATGAAATGCTCTTTAGCACGTGGAACTCTGATGATGTAGTTCACAATATATAATATAATATAATTAACATATAATTAGCAATGAATAAATTGCATGAAGATTTTTTTTTCACTAAATTTTTTTAGTTGGTTTTTGTTAATTTCTCCTTGTTTTTCCGTAATTAATTGTCCGATTAATAATTAAATATTAATTGAACAATTAATTACGGAAAAACAGAGAGAAATTACAAAAAGAGACCACAACAATTTAAAAAATTTAGTGAAAAAAAATCTTCATGCAAAGTATGACAGTATAATATTTCACAGTAATTAAACATAAAATTGGTATAAACACCAGTAGAGAGGAACGGATACCTTAACCTAACCAGAGAGAGAGAGAGAGAGAGAGAGAGAGAGAGAGAGAGAGAGAGAGAGAGAGAGAGAGAGAATGCATCCTAGACACAGGTAAAAGTTCATCTAGGACAAATCTTACCCGCTGACTTCGTCTTCCACGCGGAAAAATAACAAAAATGCCAAAAGGAAAATGAATAATGAATAAAGACCGGACGAAGAATAACCGAAACCCCACCGGGGTCGACCCCCGAACCCCCCAATCTCCAAACACCGACGAAAACCTGAGCGGGCCCAGAAATATACACCGCGTTAAAATGGCTTTAAGAAAGAGGAGGGGAAGCGATAAAGTCCTCGGCATTATTCAACGTTAAACTACATAAGCGATGGCAAACATCTTAAATCAGTGGCCGGGGAACGCAAGCATAAAGGCGGCTGCCGCTTTTCTAATAAGAAAAGCCCTATTAAAAGACAAGAGAGGAATTTATGGAAGCGACGAATGCGACAACTAATGTTGCAAAAGTCTCCGGCGTAACGGATGGGATAATATCTAACGCTGGAAAAATGGAGGAAAGAGCAGAGAAGAGGAGAGGACAGCGAGAGAGAGAGAGAGAGAGAGAGAGAGAGACAGAGACAGAGAGAGAGAGACAGAGAGAGAGAGAGAGAGAGAGAGAGAGAGGGGGGAGAATAACTGAAAAGACGAGATGTTATTCAATGGACGTTACTCTCAGAAGGAAGTTCAAATAATATTATTTATATATAATATATGTAAGAGTAACTATATGAAACGCATATTGTTGTCTCCCTAATTTATTTATCTATCTATCTATAGCTATCTATCTATCTATATATAATATATAATATATACATATATATACATACATATATAATGTATATATGTATATATATATATATATATATATATATATATATATATATATATATATATATATATATATATATATATATATATATATATTATATAGCTACATACAGCACGTAGCTTATTACGAAGGTCACTCATGCAAATGAGTCGATTAGCAACTAGAGCAAACGACTGACCAGTGTATGATATCGTAAAGAAAAAACACATTGATAAGTATCACATCACAGTGGTTAAGCAACTGAGAGAGAAGGAGGAATACTGATCAAGAAAAATAGCGAGTAACACCGACACATAAAACAAAGAGGAATAAAACGGAACATACTGAAAAAGGAAAAAAAAAACGAAGCTCTAAGGCTCAACTAAGACCCTAAAAACGAAAGAAAGTTGAAGCCATTTTCCAATCTTAACCAACCACAACGAAGAAAGATGGTCTCTGCTTTTTGTTTCGTCGTCAAAAACTTTCGGTGTTCCTCAAGCTCCATTACGACACCTTGCCGTTCAACTATCTAGCCGTGAGCAAGAAAACAGAGAATGGATAGTAAATAAGAGAACAGATACATTAACACATAATAAAACAGGAAATAACATAAGGTGACGACAACAACTCTGAGGCTGCTGATGGCGGAGTAGAGAAGCATCAAAGTGGCAGGATGTGGAAAAAGGGACTACAGTATAACCAACACACTGAAGAGGAGGAGGAGGAGGAGGAGGAGGAGGAGGAGGAGGAGGAGGAGGAGGAGGAGGAGGAGGAGGAGGAGGAGGAGGAGGAGGAGGAGGGGAAGGGGTTTCTGAGTGAGAAAGGGGGGGCGGGGAGGAAGGGGAGCAGGAGGGGAGAATACACATGAGAATCAAATGTAATTAACGTCCGGCGCCTTAAACTCACAAACTCCTGAGAGAAGCCTAGGAAGAGCTGGTAGTTTCACGCTGCTCAATGTTCGGCTGGAGAATAGGATAGGCCGCGATGGAAACAGGAAGGAAGGAAGGAAGGAAAGGGAACCCAGAAGCTGAGGATACAACAACAACAACAATAAAAACAACAACAGCACCAGCAGCACCACCAGCAGTAGAAGGGAGGATAGAAGGAGAACTAGAAGCTGAGGACACTAAAACAACAAAAACAATAACAACAACAGCAGCAGCAGTAGCAGCAGAAGGGAGGATAGAAGGGGAACCTAGAAGCTGAGGACACTACAACAACAAATACAACAACAACAAAAACAACAGCATCAGCAGAAGGGAGGATAGAAGGGGAACCTAGACGCTGAGGACACAACAACAACAAAACAACAGCAACAACAGCAGAAGCAGCAGCAGCAGAAGGGAGAATAGAAGAGGAACCTACAAGCTGAGAACACTACAACAACAACATCAACAACAACAAAAAACAACAACACCAGCAGCAGTAACAGCAGAAGGGAGGACAGAAGGATAACCTAGAAGCTATATAGGACACTGCAACAACAACAGCACCAACAACAAAAACAGCACCATCAACAGCAGCAGCAGCAGCAGCAGCAGGGAAGATAATATGAAGATCGAGGGGTATCTATTAAGGGTCAACACAGCAAGAGATTCCATTAAGAGCGCGGGGCTGTGTAATGACGACGCAGCAAACACAGGATGGGACTTCGGAGACAAACCCGCGGAAATGAACCGTCAATTCCGACGAAAGCTGTAACGGAACAAGCTTCCCCCAAAGGCCAACCTTTACTTTATTATCGGTCTCAGATAAATAGAGTGGGGTCGAGGCAACGTCATAGACACCAAACTGACGTATGCATAGAATACAATATTATTATTGTTATATTATTATTATTATTATTCAGAAGATGAACCAATTGACTTGAAATTCAAGCTTCCAATGAATATTGTGTTCCTTAGGAAGAAGTAAGAGGGGGGTAAAGGGAAATGCAGAAAGGTCTCACTTATTAAAAAAATAATTGATAAATTAATAAATATACATAAAACACTGACTGATAACGTTTGAAAATTACTCGACGCGGGCATTAAACAGTTCGTGAAATATGGAAAGGCATTAAACAATTTGCTAGGTAAAGGGAAAGAGAGTATTTAGAATTGTAATAAATGACGCAACGTTATCTAGATTTAAGCTTATCTTTTGTCTAAAAACTGTTTCTTCCTGGAACTAAACAGACGTCGGTAAAATAGAATACAACTCACTTTTCTCATTCTTCTGGAATTCCTTTCCCCAAAATTGGATTAAGATAAATGTATACGAAAGGATTCTATCATAAACTTAGTCTAAAATAATTATATTACTTTGAAAAAAAATATGTTACGGTCGACTTGGATCGCATCACCGTAATACTGTCATGTTTTTAATCAGCATAAATTTAAGTAAGGGGGAACTGACTCATGATGAAAATAAAATCTACCTTTTGCTAAACGAAACTATTAGAACAAAAACCCTCAAGATTTATTCTATCTTACTAGCTGACCTACCCGGCGCTGCCCGGGAAAACGAGTTATAACCCCCAAGATTTATTTTACCTTCCAGACTGATGACAAATTTGATCTTAATCAACCCTTGACTGGTTTTCGTAGAGACTTATATGTATATAGTTTTATTATTTGTAAAATTGTATAAGGAAAAAGTTACCCAAACTTTGCATAAGCAAGACCCACTAACCATATTACAGTATTTAACATACAGGAATATACAGGGAAGTATTACAGAAATTAAAATCCTTCCCAGTCTTCCAATATTTCCTACTTTACAGCCCTACCATCTTAACTTCATGATAAGGTTTGAAAGAAAAGGTTCTCTCCCTCTCTCTCTCTCTCTCTCTCTCTCTCTCTCTCTCTCTCTCTCTCCCCACCCCTTCAGATTTCGCCCCAGCAGCATCCAGAAATTATCGGATATCAGCATCGCCATAAATGCTTTCCACGTCTGCTCCTGAAACTCAAGAATAGGGCCTGCCATAAATCCGAGTACGCTCGACCATCACGTTTATTCTTAGATTTCGTCGGGCGCGGGGAGTGAGGACAGCCGTGACCTCCTATTGGAGACGGCAGTAGCCCGACTTCCTTCCCTTTTAAATCGGAATTTTTCCAAACCCGATTTACTTCGTTCACAGGCGATGGCATATATGTGTACATGAATGATTTTATACAAATGTTCCTTGCATTTTAATATACTTTTATGTGTTCATTAATTTATTAATTTATGTTTTTCTTTTTAGAAAGTGACATCTCTTCTTTCTGTATTTCTATTTACCTGCTCTTGCTTCCTAATGAGTTCCATATTCTTTGGATGCTTGAATTTCAAGTCGATGGCCCCTTTGGTGGGCTTGTTCCATATGAATAGGGTTCATCTTCTGATTAATAATAATAATAAAAATAATAATAATAATATAATAATAATAATAATGAATACATGAACCATTATACACTTACATGAGTATGTATGCATAAACTATGTGTATGCACACGTTTATATCCAGACACTGGGGAACATATGTTCACCATACACATACAGTTTTCTACCTCCACGATGTATAATAAAGATTTGTATACACAAATATACTATGCACGCACTTTATTCCAAGTCTAAATATTTCTGACCATCCCAAAAACATTCGAATTTATAAATTTACTATGCACACACACACTCTATGTTTTTTCTGCCCATCTGAAAAACACCCAATTCCGCAGCGAGGAGGAGGAGCCACAATGAGAAAATCCAACAACAAAAGCAATGGGAGCCAAAAATAAAAATCGCCACAAATCCCGTCCATGTCTTACGAATTATTTATCGCAATTTCCAAGGCTTATGTGCCAGCATTTACCCGGACGAATTTAAAGGCTCCCTACTCTTACAAACCTTTGCAACGTACGTTTAAAAAAGGGGATTTATTTCAGCTGTTATCAAATATAGATAGAGAGAGAGAGAGAGAGAGAGAGAGAGAGAGAGAGAGAGAGAGAGAGAGAGAGAGAGAGAGAGAGAGGTGGATGGTTAAGCAAGTATTGCGCACATATACTAGTAAATATTATATTTGCTTCAGCAAGCTACAAAATTCCAATAAAATCGGATATCTTATTCAAGAACCCAATTGTAAAAGTAAGAAAAAAAAAGAATTATTGTTCATAGAGGGGTTGAGTTTTTGAAAAATAAAAATGTTCTCTTAATACTGAGTTCAGACTAGGGTATCATGTCAATCATTTTAAGGGAAGTATTCTGTAGTTCTTCATGTCAAAATGGACTCGTTTTTTGAATACACACACGAGTACTATGTAGTTCTTCATATCAAAATGGACTCACTTTTTTGATAAACACACGACCATTCTATAATTCCTCACATCAAATTGGACTCACTTTTTGAATACACACACTAGTATTCTGTAGTTCTTCATATCAAAATGGACTCACTTTTTGAACAACACACGAATATTCTGTAGTTCATATCAATATGGACTCACTTTTTGAATAAACACACGGGTATTCTATAGTTCATATCAAAATGGACTCACTTTTTGAATAAACACACGGGTATTCTATAGTTCATATCAAAATGGACTCACTTTTTGAATAAACACACGAGTATTCTATAGTTCATATCAAAATGGACTCACTTTTTGAATAGACACACGAGTATCCTGTAATTCTCCATATCAAAATGGACTCACTTTTTGATAAACACACGAGTATTCTATAGTTCTCCATATCAAAATGGACTCAGTTTTTGAATAAACACACGAGTATTCTGTAGTTCTTCATATCAAAATGGACTCACTTTTTGAATACACACGAGTATTCTACAGTTCATATCAAAATGGACTCACTTTTTGAATAAACACACGAGTATTCTGTAGTTTGTCATATCAAAATGGACTCACTTTTGAATACACACGAGTATTCTACTGTTCATATCAAAATGGGCTCACTTTTCTGAATACACACACGAGTATTCAGCAGTTCTTCATATCAAAATGGGCTCACTTTTTTAATACATATACGAAGATTAAAAAGCAGCATATGCAGATGGTAGATACATACGAATGGATCCATACATACGAAAACAGAAATAAACAAACTGCAAGACCGCAAATCTGATCCTTATAAATTACTATACTTTCCACCCCAACCCTTGTTCTGTTTCTTCCTTTGCTTGAGATTTAGATCTTTTAATAATAATAATAATAATAATAATAATAATAATAATAATAATAATAATAATAATAATAATAATAATAATAATAATAATACAGAATATTTTATAGCTGTCACGCTTCTCATCCCTTTAAAGGTGTCCGGAATTAACAGGAAACTTAAGGTCAAATCAGTCTTGCATCAGCCTACTATACTTGGTTATCGTTTGGAAGTATTTTCTTGGTTGGATCCCTTCTCGGCACGTTTTTCAATGTAGTATTTTGGTCACCATTCATCTTATAAAATAATCTCCAATTTTCTCATTAGTTTATTACTTGTCCTGCAGACCGATGGAAATCTCATGATCTCAGGTCGAGATGTATATACGAGAATACTGAAAGCAATCCAGTCGGGTATCTTTTGCTATAATGGAATTTTTTTTTTTTTTTTTTTTGTAATGGAGTACGAAAACAAATTCTCCGGTCTTGCTCTCTTGTATCTCCCGTGTAAGGGACCATTTTGTGACAGGGAAACATCTTTACAACTTTCTTTCTCTTATGAAAGTCCTTTTACAACTCAAAACTTTCGAAACTGCTGAAATCAATCGAGATCAATAACCGGAGAACAACAAAAAGCAGAAACAAAATGACTCCACTCACTGTTTCGACCTTCAATATTAAACAAAACACCTTCCCGCTCAAAACATCTGGGTACGAGGTATCTCTTTACACTATTACGTCAGTAAAGAAGTTACAGAATCTACAAAAAAAAAATGACTGCACTGTTACTCGAGAGTTCTCTACAGGTTTTAAAGATGACCTACCGTTCCCGAACCGCATCATCTAAGAAGTGCAGACAGTAACAATTTCATCAGAGGGAAAATATCATTGTCTATCGACAATAGACGACTGACGAGGAAAAGGATATAGAAGTAGGGACTAATCCCAGAGAACTAAAGCCAATGGATGGAAGGTTTTAGTGGAGAAACAATCTTTACATTTTTACAGTTTGTCATTCCAGGTAGGGATGCAGCCAGCATGAAAAAACAAGTAAAATAATGCGCCGAAGTTTCTTCGACGCAATCGAGTTTTCTGTACAGCCGCTACAGCGTATAATTAAGGCCACCGAAAACAGATCTATCTTTCGGTGGTCTCGGCATAATCCTGTAAGAGCCGCGGCCCATGAAACTTTAACCACGGCTCGGTGGTGGCCTATCCTATATCGTTGACAGAAGCACGATTATGGCTAACTTTAACCTTAAATCAAATAAAAACTACAGAGGCTAGAGGGCTGCAATTTGGGTTGTTTGATGATTAGAGGGTGGATGATCGACATACCACTTTGCAGCCCTCTAGCCTCAGTAGATTTTAGGATCTGAGGGCGGACAGAAAAAGTGCGGACGGATAGAGAATGCCGGCACAATCGTTTTCGTTTACAGAAAACTAAAAAGCAACACGATGTGACAAGAAGTAAGTCGCTGCCTGAAAGAAAATGTCAGTACTTTACAGTCTTTCAACTTTTACGTTTAATAATTCCTGATCAGGATGGAGCAAGCATTAAAAAAAAAAAAAGGACTGACGTGACGAGTAATTGATACCGGCCTAAAAGATAAACAGACCTCCTCCCTTAATACCAGTGGAGCAAAATGATTCACGCAGTAAATATAGAATTACAGAGAGACAACCTTACGGAAAAGGGGAAAGGAGATTGATGAGACCTAATGTCAAAGTGAGAGAATGGCCAGATTCAATTAAATCAGTGAACGACACCAATATCCCAGAACGGACAGATAATGTAATATAACGCCCTTTTCAATTAATATTATGGAAGTATAATTTACAGAACATTCCTTTGAAAATTATACTTTGATGCCTGCATCAAAAAATTTATTTCTCTTATGCACCTCTCTCGATTACAGAAACAAAAGAATACAAATCTTAGTAGCTGATTCCCGAATGTGTATTCCACATTTATTTTTTATAAAGAAAAAAAGTTACCAAGCTTACGTTCAATCACAAAAGTATCCAAATCAAAGAATATCACGTATTGCATGATCGTTGGTGTGTCTCTTGCACCGATAATGAGGGATCTGACTAAATAATCGTCTGGGGGGAAAAATGACACCTAATTATGCTGGACTTACGGACTAGCAGAGTTTTCACATTTTTCTATAAATTGCTTGATACTGCTAAATCCACAAGTAGAGCTGAAAATATCTCACGAAAACCATAAAAAAAAAACTTCTCTAATACTACAATTACAAGCTGTCATGAATGGTGAATGGACTCCAAGCTCTTATGTTTCTAAAACTTTTAATAATTAACGTCAAATATCGATATCAGCACAATGTTTGCTGAAATTATATTTCGAACAAAGTACACAGAACGATAAATTTTTTTGCTGGGCGAATAAATCCCCGTGCAACCGAGATTAAATACAAAATGTATTTTCACCAAATAGTCAAAATGCCGCCTCAAACCAAATAGGGAATTAGGATATACCTAACTCCCTAATGATGCAATAATAGAATTACAAAACCTTTTGTTTTGAAGTTCTTCAACATGACCTGAATCTTTAAACACAAAAATATTTACTATAAGTTTATCTGATGTGATTTCGATTATATGAAAATGTATTATATAATGTATTACATAATATAGCTGAAATTACAGTAAAATGCCAATAATGATGCAATAATAAAATTACAAAACCTCTTGTTTTGAAGTTCTTCAACATGACCTAAATCTTTAACCATAAAAATATTTACTATAAGTTTATTTATTGCGATTTCGATTTTATGAAAATGTATTATATAATGTATTACATAATAGATAAAATTACAGAAAACTGCCAACAAAATATACATACTGGAATGGAGAAAAAATTATACTACCACCATTAGTTACTTGCACTGACGCTTCGCATTATCACGATCGAAGCCACGCTACCACAAAGCACACGCCTAGGAGTAAATTAGAATACGCCATTCCTTAATGACTACAGACGCGTTCTCACGAAGGCAGCAAATAAAAAAAAAAAAAAAAAAAAAAACTAAAAGTGAAAGCCATTCTTACGTCAAATAATGACTGGCCATCACGAGGTATCCATCTTTACTGTACAACTAAGTTTTTTTTTTTCTGGCTTCCCTAATATCTGTGGATGCCGGGTTTTCTGCCTTACGTGTATGTTGGCAGTGACGAGACACCGCGTGGCCCTGGCTACACGATTACACTGGAAGGTCACGATACTATTACAAAGCTCGTGATGAAGGTAAACATAAAGACAGTCTGACAATGTCATGACTGTTATTGTTGTTACATAAGTAAGACTTACTGTGGCGGAACGGAAGGCCAAAAGATTCGAATAATAATAATAATAATAATAATAATAATAATAATAATAATAATAATAATAATAATAATAATAATAATGCTATTAGAAACAATATAATTATGATTATATGCAAAAAGATAAATGTTAATAGAAATTAATGATAAAAATAAAAAAAAATAATGGTTATCAACAACATTAATAATAATAATAATAATAATAATAATAATAATAATAATAATAGTTATCAAAAACAATATTATTATGATTATATGCAAAAAGAAATAAAAATAGTAGAAAATAATGATAAAAATTAATAAAATAATGGTTATCCACAACAACAACAACAACAATAATAATAATAATAATAATAATAATAATAATAATAAGTGAAAAACAACATTATGATAATAGTATAAAAATGTTAATAGAAGGATTGATGAAAATAAAAATTTATTGGTCACCAACAATATTAACATCATCAAACAGTAAAATGAACAACATAAACAAAAGCATAAACCGAAGCGGACCACCAAAAATAAAAAATAAGAAAAAAAAGAATGATAATTCTAATGAAGAAAGTTAAAAAAAAAAAGAAAATAAAGAGAGAAAGGAACGGGGTAAGAACCAAGAGGGTTATTAACTTGGACTCCTTCATACTCCCGCGGGATGAATAAGCTTCTTTCCTCTCTCTCTCTCTCTCTCTCTCTCTCTCTCTCTCTCTCTCTCTCTCTCTCTCCCTTGTTTCCTTCTCATTAATTCCCAGCATTAAAAAATGAGACCTGCTTTTTAATTAACTTTTATCCGAAGGTGCTCGAGAAGCAAGGAGGTCTTTTCTTCTACTTCCCGATTTAATTTGCTCAACTTTCCGACTCTCATTGTCAGTCTGTCCTCTGTCTTGCCTTTTCAAAAAAAAAAAAAAAAAAAAAAAAAAAAAAATCTGCTCTAACTATAGCGCCACTTTTCAAAAAATTTTCTTCTTCTTTTTCTTCCTCCTCCTCCTCCTCCTCCTCCTCCTCCTCCTCCTCCTCCTCCTCCTCCTCCTCCTCCTTCTTCTTCTTCTTCTTCTGCTTCTTCTTCTTCTTCTTCTTCTTCTTCTTCTTCTTCTTCTTTATGTTGAGCGGCCGGCATAATTTTGATGAATGAATTCTCTTGCCAACCCCATTATTCTACTTTACATTTTTCCTGACCTTTTTTATCCTTTGCTTTTTTCCTTTTCTTTTTCAGCAGGTTTCTCGTTTTATAACTTCTCTTTCAGGGCCTGGGTATCTGGCCTAATGGGAACTTGCCCACATTTTAACCTCAAGATTAGAAATACGTAACTTGACTTCTAATGAACTAAGCAAGACTCACTGCCACATCTCTTATGTTAAAAGTTAAATAAAACCCATCCTCTTGACCTGATCTGGCGATTGACCGTATGCAATTTGACCTCAAATGGCCTTGGCGATTCTAAATGCTGCATCTATTGTGTTAAAAGATAAATAAAACCCATCCTCTTGACCTGATCTGGCGACTGACCGTATGTAAATCTGACCTCAAATGATCTTGGCGATACTATCCTCTTGACCTGATCTGGCGATTGACCATATGTAAATCTGACCTCAAATGACCTTGGCGATACTATCCTCTTGACCTGATCTGGCGACTGACCCTAATGCAATATGACCTCAAATGACCTTGGCGATGCTAAAAGCCACATCTATTGCGTTAAAAGATAAATAAAACCCATCCCATTGACCTGATCTGGCGACTGACCGTATGCAATATGACCTCAAATGACCTTGGCGATACTAAAAGCCACATCTCTTGCGTTAAAAGATAAATAAAACTCATCCTGTTGACCTGATCTGACATTAACCGACTAGACAAAATTACCCGTTCCCGTCACATGACCTGACATTATTTCCGGGCGTGAATAAATAAAACTAACAATCTTGGCCACGAAATCCTGAGGAAGCTACAACTGTGGTATATATCTTCATCCTGATATATGACAAAATCACACGATGAAATGTCATTGGCCAATAGGAAACAGACCAAGAAATAAGAAATTATTAATATCGTGAAAGACTTGGACTCCTATTACCTTTGCAATGCGTAACAAGAAACCAGGTGAGTATATTATACATTAATATATATATATATATATATATATATATATATATATATATATATATATATATATATATATATATATATATATATATATATATATATATATATATATATATATACACACACACACACATATATATATATATATATATATATATATATATATATATATATATATATATATATATATATATATATATATATATTTAGGCATGTTTTCATAAATATATGGAAAATATTTTTCTTACTGTCACTAAAGCGTTTCTTTTTTAAATGAAATGTACTAGAATCGGAATACTAAAAATCATAACAGCAACAAAGTAAATCTCTCATAAGAATTAACCCTGATGAACTTCACAGGAGAAAATCAAGGAAAAAGAGACAAAACGCCCAAGAATGGATAAAAATGAACATGAAATTGGGTGACTTTACCCCTAATTCTTATGTTTTCTTTTGCTCTGAATTGAAGGGATGTAAAAATTGACTTCCTTACACCAACTCAAAATCTGAGCGACCAATCAAGGTGTTCATGAAAATAAAATCTGCATAAGTGAATTCGTTTCTTTATTAATTTTTATTTTTTTATTTTCTTTAGAGTACTCTCTATTGTCCATCAAGTAGCGCTATGAGGATGTGGATAATTTACACGCGCATTACTAATGCGTACCATAATACTATTAGTGAGTAATTTCAATTCTAATCCTTTTAATCACTAAATATTGAACTTCCAATTAAACAAGTAAAAAACGCGCGGAAGTTTCAAAAAGTAAAACTTACTTTTCCTCAGTTCAAGCATTAACCTTTTGCCTGACTGATGATCACAGTAATTATGGTCATCATCAAAGTTCAAAATCTTTTATGACATGCCATGCTGAGATCTATACCGTGTTTGTAAACAAGGCGAATATACTGTCTAAACAATTTGCACTCTTTTACACATACAGTCTCACACATAACACAAATACACACACATACATAAATATATATGCATGTATCTATGGAGAGAGAGAGAGAGAGAGAGAGAGAGAGAGAGAGAGAGAGAGAGAGAGAGAGAGAGAGAGAGAGAGAGAGAGAGATGGATGCTGCACATCCTGGGTGCAAAAATGGAGCAACTCAGGGTTATGGCACCTGAGCATATGGGAGTTACATCTGGAACAGACTGCCTTCTAGTCAAACGAAGTTCCTCTCTCTTAGGGTGGATATCGGCAATGCATCTCTCGGAAAGTCTTTCAAAATATTGCAGAGGGTTTGGTAGTTGAAGCAACCAGCCGCTTTGTCATAATTCAAAGTTTACAACAAATAAAAGATTGAAAGAGATAACTCTACATATAACATGCTCCGTTCTAAATTCTTAATATCAACGACCTATATTTTTTTTAATGGATAGTTCATTTTCTCATTCAGGAAGGTAAATAACAAATTTTAAAAAACGCCTATGAAATGGTAGCCAAAGGGTTCTGTAGTTCCTTCCCGGAAGGAGTCAAGCTATAAGGTAGAGTTGAATGATTTTAGCATGGGCTGAGATTTTAAAAAAAGTTTCAGAGGGAAGTTGACCAAATTCGAATGTGAATTGGTGGAATATGAGGAAATCACCGGTTCTCGTGTTATCTTATGCCCCCCACCCCAAAAAAAAAAAAAAAAAAAAAAGAAAAAACTATACTACACAAAGTGGTATTTTTAGAGATGTAAGTATAGAAGAGTTGGCTCTTTGAATGTGATGAGCATCATGGTAAAAAGCTTGGGAGTAATCTAATACCTTACACTGTTCTTACTCAATTAACATTACTTTGCCATTTGATGCAGGTGCGTTTTGTTAGGAGTTTACATGTTTAGCACCTTTGTGTCAGAAACAGCTTTGCTAGCGGATACTCGTTCGCCAGACAAAGGGATACTAACCTACCACACTGAGGAATTGCCAGAAGTCTCCTTATCTTGCCATGATGCATACAGAAATTCACGAGACCGAATGTACCATTACCTCAGAAGAGATAGACACAGAAAAGGGGGAAGGGGCCATAGTTGCAAAGTTGCAGTGTTGGCAATGGTTTTAGGGAGATGCTTGTAGAAGATAAAAGCAGGTCTCATTCACACGAAGTTTACCTTTGCAACAATTCCACTCGGCTTTGAAGGCCGCAGATGCTAGAGAAGGGTGATACCCCAATCTCCCTAACCTCTTTTCACACCAGTTTTCCAGAAAAGGGAATAAAGACCAGTTGTATTGGGCAGCGGAACATGTGGCGTTTTAATGGAATATGGGAGCCATGCTCCTGTTTGGACGTACATGAAAAATTGCACATCCGCCGCGAGGATTTTTATTCGGCTCCCCAGTTAAAACCTGATATAAGCCTAATTCTTTTATTAATTAAAACTGAGCAGGCTGGCCCATGTGGGCATACTCCCTAAGATATATATATATATATATATATATATATATATATATATATATATATATATATATATATATATATATATATATATATATATAGTGATTTAAAAAGTTCATTAAAATAAAACCACTCCCTGCAATGCACAGAACACTTAACTGACATCTGCATCTTTGTATCGCTTCTTATAACAAGTTAAAAAACTGAATAAAGAATAAATATCGCGTAAGCACGCGAGAGAAAAATGCACATAAATAACGGCATGAACAACATTTCATAGGATGAAAGGGGAAGTTAATAACGAAAACAAAGACAGAGAAAAGCCTATGTTCTAATCTTCTATAAATCATAAAACGAAACTACTTATTTTTCACTAATTACCAGCGTTTATAATACGGGATATTTTCGCAATGTAATATCTTCACAAAACACTGGCTAAACACGTAGTGACGATCGCAATTTGCAATATCCACTGCATATGAACGCAATACCCACACCAACACCATTCATGTCGAATGTACAATTTACTACGTTTCTGATTCCCGGACAAAACTAGCAGCGTTCATTCATGAGCGAACATAAATTCGTGGTTAAGTTGGGAGTTCGAATACGCATTTATCCATAGCCATTTTCCAAGCAATTTTGCTTTCTGATTAGTTCAACTTTTTAGCTTATGGGCCTCGTAAACTGCAGTTCCGATGCGTGGTCTATTTTCCATTCATTTTTTTTCTTCTCATTTTTTTTCTACCTGAATTGGCAATCATTTGTGTTGAATCATTTTCTGCTAAACGTGAAAGAGCTTCGTTACAATGCTTCAATTGTTCACTTGTTGCAAACAGTGTCGGAAATACTTTAGAAATCCTCACGATTATACATTTCTACTTGTGTCAAGTATCTTGATACTTGACACAAGTAGAAATGTATACTCGGTGAGGATTTCTAAAATATTTCCGACATTGTTTGAAAGTTGAGGTCAGTGATGATTATGTGTGTGAAATATCAGTTGCAACTATGCAGAAATTCCTCAACTATATCTTGATTGCCTTGTATTTCAAAATTCATAAAACGCAACTGCATGGAAACAATGATGAAATTCCCAAATTCCCAAATTCCCAAAAAGAGGAATGTTAAAGTATCAGCTACAGATGCATATCAAATTTCTCTTCTACTTATTTGTTAAGCAGGCGGAGTTCTCTTACTGATAATGTTCCATCATATTTATAATCAAGTCTTAACACTTACAAATGAAATACCTTTATCTTATAATTGCAAAAATATTGCATGATAGATGAATTTCCAAAAAAAATAGCTATTATTTCCGTTGCACATCACTTGCCATACGAGACTTGAAACGTACTCTTTAGGTGAATTTAATTCACAAGCAATACCCCGATGCAAATGACAACTGCATGCTACTATTATGAATCCGCTCATCATAATTTCACCAAACATGGCCCCCCCCAAAAAAGGCGTTGTTTCAGGCTTCGCTTTTAATAAAATATGGAAATTTTCACTACTGCCTCGATGAAACGCTTTATTGCTCCAGATTGCTTTTAATAAGCTTGAATCAAATGTTGCAGGGGCGAGTTTTCTTAAACGTAAAAGGGCATATTAATCCAAGGCTTTGGAAGGGGTTATGATTATATATAAATTTCACCTTTGTCTTCAATTCCTTTCTGTATTAATGCCTCTTCTTTTTTCCTTTTCCCAATCTTTATTCTATTCTTATAAAATCTAGCAAGCGGTAAGGTTATCTTGTGATGTTGGCTTCTGAAAACCATAGTTCCCATTCAACCACTTTTAATATGGAATGTGACTCATGGCTTGACCTTATTGAAATTTAATTGAGGTGACAAGGTGACATTAAATAATTATGTCACATATAGGGTAGAGTGATGGAACGCATTGATGAATGTACTGATTTATGTCCGAAGGAGTTTCTATTAGTTCTGCAAATAACTGTATACATAATATATGCCACAATACGCTTGACAGAATAATTTGGTGTTAATAATTGATAATTTGTTAGTCGGGTCACTGACCGACCAATCAGGGTGTTCATGAAAATAAAATCAGCATAAGTGAATTGGTTTATTTATTTTATTAATTTTTATTTTTGTATTTTCTTTAGAGTACTTCTCTATTGGCCATCAGGTAACGGTATGAGGAGATGGATATTTTACACGCGTATTGCTAATGCGTATAATAATACTATTAATGAATATTTCCAATTCTAGTCCTTTTAATCACTAATTATTGAATTTCCAATCAAACAAGTAAAAAATGCACGTTAGTTTCTTCGGCGCAATCGAGTTTTCTGTACAGCCGCTACAGCGTATAATCAAGGCCACCGAAAACAAATCTATCTTTCGGTGGTCTCGGTATAACGCTGTATGAGCCGCGACCCATGAAACTTTAACCACGGCTAGGTGGTGGCATATTCTATATCGTTGCCAGAAGCACGATTATGGCTAACTTTAACCTTAAATCGAATAAAAACTACTGAGGCTAGAGGGCTGTAATTTGGTATGTCTGATAACTGGGGGGTGGATGATCACCATACCAATTTGTAGCCCCCTAGCCTCAGTAGTTTTTAAGACCTGAGGGCGGACAGAATAAAGTGCGGACGGACAGACAAAGCCGGCACAATAGTTTTCTTTTACAGAAAACTAAAAATCCACTCTTTCTTGTAATCGGACATAGCAAGAGTTGGAAATACAAACGTTTTACGCTCTCTGAACAGAGTTGCAATACAAACCAATGAAAGCGTTCGCAAAAAAAAAAAAAAAAAAAAACTCACGCTATCAAATCGTATCAGAGGACATCACGCTTCCCAAATGAGGTATTAACTATTACGTTGGGTATATATATATATATATATATATATATATATATATATATATATATATATATATATATATATATATATATATATATATATATATATATATATATGTATATATATATATATATATATATATATATATATATATATATATATATATATATATATATATATATAATGTAATGGCGACGTGGACGAAAATATTCATTGACGAGTCAATAGCCACCCGAGCAGGGGATTATCAACCCAATGATGCGGTCTACATATACATCAACACAAGCACGAAAACACGGCCACAGGGGCCCATCTCGTTTTGGGAGGTTCTCGGTCGAAAACACGGCCATAACGAAATCTCCGTTGAACGAGTCTTTGAACGTCAGTCGTTCCGTTTCTTCACGAGCACGTTTACCCCATCCGTTCTTCTGCGGATGTAGTACATTTGTTACCTGGCGTATTCTCCGTGGCAAAAAAAAAAAAAAAAAAAAAAAAAAAAATAAATTATGCGCCGAACTTTCTTCGGCGCATTCGAGTTTTCTGTACAGCCGTTACAGCGTATAATCAAGGCCACCGAAAATAGATCTATCTTTCGGTGGTCTCGGTATAATGCTGTATGAGACGCCGCCCATGAAACTTTAGCCATGGTCCGGTGGTGGCCTATCCAATAGCGTTGCCAGGAGGACGATTATGGCTAACTTTAACCTTAAATAAAATAAAAACTACTGCGGCTAGAGGGCTGCAACTTGGTATGTTTGATAATTGGAGGGTGGATGATCAACATCCAAATTTGCAGCCCTCTTACCTTGGTAGCTTTTAAGATCTGAGGGCGGACAGAAAAAAGTGCGGACAAAAAAAGTGTGAACAGAATAACGTGCGGACGGACAGACGAAGCCGGCACAATAGTTTTCTCTTACAGAAAACTAAAAAGGAAAGAAAGAAAAAAAGATTACAGCAGATATTACCCCTGAGAGCACGCCATCTAAAGGCTCAGTGTCTACGAGGATGGATTGCTTCAAGGGCCCTCGTTAGCTGGAGTTGCATAACACATTTACCAGTGAATCATAACATCGTTAGAGAGCTGTCGTGGAAAGGGGTCAGATTTTTTACGAATTAGGAACGTCTAGCTACAATGGTATTTGCCTCATTTTGAACAATAAAGGCAAAATAAAAAGTTTAGCACAACAAGGATAATGGTAATAATAGTACACACCTTTTTCTATCAAACTCAATGGTTACACTTTCAAACTTGCTGTCAACAAACCAGAGGTAGGCGTTTGACGGCATTGTACACGAGTAATGAGGCTAATATATAACGAAATATGGATAATAACGAAATCAGTAGATAACAAGTAAAAAATGCGCCGAACTTTCTTCGGCTCAATCGAGCTCTCTGTACAGCCACTACAGCGTATAATCAAGGCCACCGAAAATAGATCTATCTTTCGGTGGTCTCGGTATAATGCTGTATGAGCCGCGGCCCATGAAACTGTAGCCACGGATCGGTGGTTGCCTGTCTTATATCGTTGCCAGATGCATTATTATGCTAATTCTAACCTTAAATAAAATAAAAACTACTGAGGCTAGACGGCTGCAATTTGGTATGTTTGATGATTGGAGGGTGGATGATCAACATGACAATTTGCAGCCCTCTAGCCTTAGTAGTTTTTAAGATCTGAGTTCGGACAGAAAAAGTGCGAACAGAAAAAAAGAGAATATAAAAAGTGCGGACAGTAAAAAGCATGGACGGACAGACAAAGCCGGCACAAAAGTTTCCTTTTACAGAAAACGAAAAAACGACTACAGCGAACAAAGTTCAACAGAGAAGGAATAGGTGAGATTGTACAATAAATGGAATAAAAACAAGAGGAATTCAAGATGGCCATTTAGTAATCATATAAATATCCTCTTCTATATATATAATTTATATATATATAATATATATGTATATATGTATATATATATATATATATATATATATATATATATAATATATATATATATATATATATATATATATATATATATATATATATATACATATATATATATATATACACACATTTATATACACACACATATATATATATATATATATATATATATATATATATATATATATATATATATATATATATATATATATATATATATATATATATATATATATATATATATATATATATATATATATATATATATATATATATATATATATATATATATATATATATATATATATATATAAACTCGATCAGAGATATTCACTGACTGCAGACGATGCGAAGAAGTGTCATCCAGCATCTTCCCAGTCTCTGCATTTATCCAATTTCCATCGATGACCCTAACAACATTTCCTTTACAATTAAATATAATTAATCCCAGTACATCTGAGGAAAATTATCCATTTCCTAAAATGGATATAGATTTATAGAAATGCTGAGATTAGAAAGAGTTACGGATATTAGGACAATATTTCAGACGTAAAATTTATAATTTTATAATTCTAAGAAAGGGAAAATCAATTGATATATTGCGGAGACGATGGAGAGATCACAAGTAATTACTGAGAATGTCAAAATTATGATTTTTTTTTGGCATAATCTTAATTTGTAATATTTGGTGGACAAGGTTGTTCATACATGAATTTTACCACTCTAAGTATGGTGCCAGAAGATAATAAGCAATAACAAATTAGGATAAATTTTATTGAATATAACTGCGGCCAACTTTGATCAACAAAATTACATAGAGAGAGAGAGAGAGAGAGAGAGAGAGAGAGAGAGAGAGAGAGAGAGAGAGAGAGAGAGAGAGAGAGAGAGAGAGAGAGAGATTTCAACCTCTGTAATATAATATATATAAACTTGACTTCTTCATTAGTTTTATACGCCATGAATGTATTTCCAAAAATGACGTCATAAATTTGCAACCAACAACAAGAATGTATTTCCAAAAATTACTTCATAAATTAGCAATCAACATAACAAGAATGACTGTAATGAAGCATTTGCATTATTTGAAATATGCATGAGACATTAAGGACGCACTGATGATAAGGAACTACTTTCTATGTTTATCAAAATACTCTGAACTCCCTGACACAGCATATCGAAACACCTGATCGATTTAGGCGACAGAGGAATTAAAGAAGTACTGAGATGGGATACTGTAATTCCACTTTATGGGAGAAATGGAAAATTTTTAGTCCTCTAGTTCCACTTCAAGGTAATATTTAGCAAATACTTAAAAGAATAAGGCGAGAAATGGAAAATTTTTATTCCTCTATTTCCATTTCCAGATAATATTTAGCAAATACTTAAAAGAATAAGGCGAGAAATGGAACATTTTTATTCCTCTATTTCCACTTCCAGATAATATTTAGCAAATACTTAAAAGAATAAGGCGAGAAATGGAAAATTTTTATGCCTCTCGTTCCACTTCAAGATAACATTTAACCGAAATCCCCAAAAGGGGCTAAGTTCGCGATAGAGAATTCCGAGAAGAAGCTGAATTCAAATAAACCCAAACTAAAGACTAAATTCGTGACCAATAAATCGCCAAACGAAGCTAAATTCGCAAAAAATAAAAATAAATTAATCCCCGAAGAGGATAATTCGTGACAAATGAATGCCCCCAGCAGCTTATACTCGCTGCATAATTTATCTAACCCCCGAAGAACCTCAAAAACATTAAAATTAATAACCGTACTCGAATATCGTGATGGAATAATTAGAATAAAGATGTGCTGACATAGTAAAACCGCAAATCTTGGAGAATACGGGAGACTGATTATGCTGATATAGTAAGAGCCAAGGAAACGGAAAAAATTTCTAATTTTTACAAGGTACAAAAAATTCTAGTTTTTAAACAGAAAATCAAATTTCTAGTTTTTAAACAGAAAATCAAATTTCTAGTTTTTAAACAGAAAATCACATTTTTAGTTTTTAAACAAAATAAAATTTCTAGTTTTAAACAGCAAATAAAATTTCTAGTTTTAAACAGAAAATAAAATTTCTAGTTTTAAACAGAAAATAAAATTTCTAGTTTTTTAACAGAAAATAAAAATTCTAGTTTCTAAACAGAAAATAAAATTTTCTAATTGTTTAACAGAAAAAATAAAATTTCTAGCTTTTACAATGTAAAAAAAAATTATCAAGAATGCAGAGGCCTTTTTAATGACCCTTTGAAGGTGATTAATTCTTACAAGTTTTACAATAAACAGATGATAAAAGTTAGAAGAGCTAATTGACTGTTAGGCTTTACGAGGAACGATGAATAGAGTTGACGTAATCACCTTCCGAGAATCTAATTACTTAAACAGCCAAGCACCATGTAAGTTCTATTATACTGCATCAACCTTCTGATTTTTTTTTTAATTCTTGCAGGAAAGCACGAGATTAACCAAGGCTGCTTTTTTTTTTCTTGTTGTCTTGCCGTGCATTGTATGATGTCGAAAATTCATTACTGGCTCTGAAACCAAATTTCGAAATCGTAAAGTACTGGTGGAGTTTATTTATTGACGGGTGTATTATCAACCCAACCCCATTCCTAGGACCCCCCACCCCCTCTCCACATACGCACAGACACACACACACACACACACACGGCCTTCAAAAGAGAAAATTAAGAAAATAGAACATTTACCTCAAACTTCCATATGAATATCAGATGCTTTTAAACAATAGAAATATGCAGAAAAGCAACGAAAAATGTATTTAAGTGGTATAACGAAATTAAGACTGTAGTATTTCTGAACCCATTCAAGTATTTGCAATAAATATTCAATTTTCATATTCAACTGAGATGGGGCTCGCCCCATAAAAGACTTTAATTCTAGAGGCAGAAAACCACTTTAGTTACATCACTAAAATACAATAATGAAATATAATACCAATGACAACATAAAAATAAAAAAAAAAACACTGAAATTAATGCCCTCAAATCTTTATATACCACAACAGAAAAAAATGAAAAAATCGAGGATCAACATCTAACCATAATGATGATGAGAATTTTGATAATAAAAATAATAATGTGAAATCCTTCGATAATTCTTTGTGAAATTATCAGGAAGAATTCTTCTTTGTGAAATTATTAGGAAGAATATGTGTTTGTCTGTTTGTGAGTTCTTTAGTCTAATGAAGTCTTACGGGATTAGCATCTTAATTGGCAGCTGTTCCGAAGATTTTATTTGCGCGTACACCACGAATACAGCGTTTAAATATTAACATACTCTTGTTATTTAGCATTCGCTTCACTCTGACGAAACAAGTTAGTAAATGGAACATCAAAAACCCAAGACAACGGAGGCGGACAAAGAACTGCTGTATCAACCATCAGAGAAACAACAAAAACATCCTTGCCCGAACAGCGGCCTAATCCCTTTAAATCCATTCGGCAAGCCTGGGAAAGATTTCCTAAACTTTAAAGGATTAGTGCCGATATGAAATCCAGAAGGCATAAAACTCTCATCAGTGATGAGATTGGCGGAGTGAGGTTCTAAAAGCATAAAAAAAGGTTGCCGATCTCTCTACGGAATCCTTTGACACTTTAAACAAGGAGAAATTGAGCCGAAGTTTCTTCGGCTCAATCGAGTTTTCTGCACAGCCGCTACAGCGTGTAATCACGGCCACCGAAAATGGATCTATCTTTAGGTGGTCTCGGTATGATGCTGTATGAGCCGCGTCTCATGAAACTTTAACCACGGCTCGGTGGTGGCCTATCCTATATCGTTGCCTGAAGTACGATTATGGCTAACTTCAATCTTAAATAAAATAAAATATACTGAGGCTAGAGGGCTGTAATATTGTATGTTTGATAATTGGAGGGTGGATGATCAACATACCAATTTGCAACCCTCTACCCTCAGTCATTTTTAAGATCTGAGGGCGGACAGAAAGCTAAAACGAAGGCATAGCCTGGTTCAGTACGCGTTCAACACATGAATGAATAAATAATAATATCCATTCCTGAAATTCCAACTATCTTTTAGTAGTAAGTTTTAGTAGCAACGAGCATTACGATACAGAAAACTTGTCGCTAAAAGACAGATACCATTTAAATATAACTTTATTTCTTATCTAGTCTAGTCCCTCCATAAGTACCGCATTCCCAACAGATATGATCCTCTTTAGCAATCTCCATGGAAAAAACTATACCAATGACCGATGCATTCTCCCTTCCTTTTTTTGTTAAGGGGGGTGGGGTGGGTTCACCAAGGATAACCAATGACATTTCATTCTTATACCATTTTCACAAGCAGTCCAACAAGCAGGGTAACCACTATTCTGATTTGATGATTGTTGCTTAATTACTAAATCAGATTTCTTGGAAGCTAAACCCAACTATGAAAAATTCAGTTAACTTTATATATATTGGTGTTTTTTGAAATACCAACGGTAGGGTATAGATATCTACAACCGCGTATACTACGGAACAGGAGGTAACATAGTCGGTTTTTTGATGAATGCACTTTCAACGTCAAAATTTCGACTGAAGTACCCACTGACGAAAAAAAATCATAGCAGACTTGTTTCTGCAAAAATATTTTATTGTTAATTTACTAACAAACTATCCATTCATACTGTTATACTCGAGCTCAGACAACCACTCACAATCACCACAGAGACACACCTACCATGATGCTTTCCTCTTAGATCAACTCGTCCATTTCTACGGTGTTCGAGATTTTATTCAACTCTCCCTTAAATCACGAACCTCCAACACAGGTCGCTTCTCTCTAATCAACAACATGGCTTCCAAAAGGTGAAGGTCCAACAGGAACCTTTCCTATTCAGATGATGTCCATACATTCTCTTTCATGGACTTATGAGAATCCTATGCCGTATCTATTCATATTTTCCTGACGACATCTACACTCTACTGTATGTTGACAGTGACTTCCTGAGTCAGGCTCTTCTTCAAACTTTGTATCGTTCTAACGTCAGGAGTGATATATCTTCAGTTTTCAGCATTAAGCCTGAGAGGTTATTTGAACATGGCATTCTTGTATTCAGTAAGGTCGATAACTCAGAAATACACCACAACTGTTTCTGTCCACTGTCTTGCCGAATTCTTCCAGATTGTCTGGCGAAAATGAAATTCGACCTCCGTCTCTTTTAACATTCTTATGTTTTCTAAATAAGATTCAGGTCATTATAAGCAGATGGTCCAGAACAAACAAAAGCAACGGCGACGAAAAAGTATAGCACCCAACATTTATGAATATTATAAAAATGAAAATAAACCACGTAACAAAATACGAACCCAAATGACGACCGTATCCTCCGCATAATTAGACATCCTCGAAAAGAAGTTTTAAAATAAAGCATTTCATTAAAAGGCAAAAGCAAAAAAAAAAAAAAAAAAGCAAAATGATAAACACCTGCAGCCAGCACTTCCACCCACCCCCACCCCCACCTTTTCCCAGGACCCCTTCCTCCCTTTAGGAGAGTAGGCGCAAGGCAATTTTTTCCCTGAACGTACGAATCATAATTTCCCCGGACGTCCATGAAAAACAGTGTACCTGAGTGAGCATAATTATGACGAACGGCGTGCAAACGTTAATTACTGTATACGTAATTAATCTTTATGACTTTGTTTACAACCGGCCTATTGATGCTGGAAGCCTTCCTACGAAGAGTGATACACTGCCGCTTTTCTTCATTACTCGGACACAATAAATCATTAGTGGCTGACATTATAATTATTTCGTGGATGTGAAGTAACGGAATGAACTGGCAAAAATTATGGAAACTCAGTTATCACAACATTCGTCGCCTGGTTGGAACTTAGTTTCCCTTAGACACAACATCAGCCGGGATTATTTACATAAAATATGCCAACGCCACAATAACGACGCCTGTACTCATGCATATATATATATATATATATATATATATATATATATATATATATATATATATATATATATATATATATATATATATATATATATATATATATGTATATGTATATGTATATATATACTACACACTACACACACACACACACACACACACACATATATATATATATATATATATATATATATATATATATATATATATATATATATATATATATATATATATATATATATATATATATATAT
>NC_089788.1:72257719-72260219 GCF_040412425.1 Macrobrachium rosenbergii | reverse complement strand
AACACGAGTCCGCTTCCACCGCAAAACCGCTTAGTAACGCGATCCACCTTTGCATGCTGCCAAATCATTCATGAGACCCCGATTCTAAAATTCTGAAAACAGGAGTTCATTAAAAAAGGAAATGATAAACTTCTCGTGAATCACAGGCGGAAATCGTGGTCTCATTCTGGCAGATGAAGCTTGTAACTTTTGCGCCAATTACTTTCGAATTGAGTCACTGTCTGGAATAGCGACTGCCAATTTCATATTTTGTAATGAAAATTCAGTGCAGATCTGTTAACTGAATAATATAACACGTATTATAAATGCTAACGTATTTACTAATGATATTTACCTGTGACACAGCCAGGATATGATTTCTCTAACAATAAAGACCAGTTTTTATTGGTATATAGTATCAACTGTAATAACACGAGCAACCACTTGATTCACTTCCTCTCAGCAATCTCTATATATCTTGATTAATATTATTCAAATTAATCGTTCATTCAAATGGAACAAGACTAAAAGTCCAATAACTTGCAATTCAGGCTTACAAAAAGTAATATTTATTCTTAAATTAAAATGAGAATGCAGATGATGGATAACAAGGAAAAGGAACTTAGATAAATTAAAAAAGGAAAAGTCACTCAGATACAATTTAAAAAATTATGTCTCCATAAAAGTTAGAGATATAAAGCAGAAACTATTAAGGGAATGTTCCAAACCTTCAATTAACATTACGGCCTCTATTTTTATAGTGTCTTGATAACTCTCACAAAAAACAACGATTTTTGGGGGGATCACCAACTACCTGTTTTCCGATCACATTCATAATTTCAGCAGTTACAGCAATATCCGACGCCCAATGCAAAATAATCACGACGAACGTGTCCGCTTCCACCGCAAACCCGCTTAAAAACATGCTGCCAAATCATTCATGAGATACCGACTTGAAAAATTCTCGAAATAGGAGTTCATTAAAAGAGAAATGTTAAACTTCTCGTGAATCGCATGGCGAAAATCTCGCTCTCGTTCGGGCAAATGACTCCGATCTCCGCCATAACAAGTTGGTAACTTTTACGCCAATTACGTTCGAATTGAGTCACTCTGTGAAATAGCAACCGCGGCGACGCCGCCAATTTCATATTTTTGCAGCAAAAATTCAGTGCAGATTTGTTAACTCTGAATAATGTAACACTTATCATAAATGCTACTTATTTGCTATTGGTTTTTACTTGTGACGAACATAGGTGAAGCCACTCGAGACAATGGGAAGGAGAAATCTCCTTGTGAAACTATTTCACGTTTCGGTAATTAAAAAAGTAAGAGAACTAAACTACTTCTTTGTGAAAAGTACTGACTTCCACCCAGTTCTGAAAATAAACCTAGATTAACAAAATTCAATATTACTTTTCCATGCAGATCATCAGAACCTAATGTTATTAACATGGTATTTCTTCTTCAACATACATGTCCGAAACTATTTCATACACACTATTTCACATATTATTGGATGACATATGCTACTTCTCTGGTGTGTCTCTTGTAAAGGGGAATCTCACCTTCATAATGTAACAGTAATAATAATAATCAATTGGCAAGTACGTAGTGGTTGGGTGGGGTTGGGTGGGCTATGGGAGGGTCCCATCACATAAATAGTCACAGAAGTCCAAATTGAAGACTGACATTAATAACTGACGATTTTCCATGACAGAACCAAACTGAATGATGTAATCATTGTATGTTACCCAATTTGGTCAGTGGTCATGAGAGTTCGACTGACAGGCAACATTGTACGAGCTAATTTGGTTTAAATCTCAATTTATTTGTTTCCAGTAGTTGTACACACCATATAAACATACCACAGACACACACATAGATTATATATGCGTGTATGTGTGTGTGTATGTATATATATATATATATATATATATATATATATATATATATATATATATATATATATATATATATATGTATGTATATATATATATATATATATATATATATATATATATATATATATATATATATATATATATATATATATATATGTATATATATATATATATATATATATATATATATATATATATATACATATATATATATATAATATATATATATATAAATATATATATATATATATATATATATATATATATATATATATATATATATATATATATAATGCTTTTTTTATGGTCCTGAATAAGCATTTTAGGAAAACAATGCTTACCTCGTAGCTCCTTCAAGTCTGTCTAGGGCCAAAAGTCATCTGACCACCAGATAAATAATTCACCACTTACATCAGCGATAATACGCTACTTCTAACTTATACAGCTCTTAGCTCAGGACTGATTTGATCACGGTTTGCTCTCGGGCTGCTGTCCACCAAAATAACGTCAGGAAAAAGGGATATGGAATCAACTATGTCATCCCTTGCTGAAAAACCACGAGGCTATATTTTTCTGGAGCCATCCCTTCAAAAAGGAGTAAAGGGGGAAGGTGAACACAC
>NC_089788.1:72235219-72255219 GCF_040412425.1 Macrobrachium rosenbergii | reverse complement strand
AGAAACACCGTGTATTATACATACACATTTCTATATGTGTGTGTATATGTACACACACACACACACACACACACACACACACACACATATATATATATATATATATATATATATATATATATATATATATATATATATATATAAATTTTTGATGCACATCAAAGAATTTACATAATCCACGAAAGAAAGCAATAAAAGACTGTTTGTTTCTTTACAAGCACTCTCGCAGAACCAATCCTAAACAAACAAATAAGTAAACATTCAAATAAATCATAACAGAGCTTTCGAACAAACTGCTCATTCTCCATCTTTCATTCAGTAACATTTACAGATTAAGAAATCGCAGCTCACGTTATTCAAAAGCTGTAAATAAAATCTACTGAGGATATCACTCAATAATATTCCAATAAAACGCATTTTTGAGTGGGGGAGAGAGAGAGAGGGGGGAGGGGGAGGGATTTAGAACTGCTAGGATAGAGGAAAATTCTATTTCCGCTGATAATTTCACCGGCATCAGATACACTTTCTCATACATTTTGAAAGCGGCGGTGAAATTGTTGAAAAATTCATTCGGGCGAAGAGTAATTTCAAATTTCCCGACGTAATTTTTAATTCTTCTCTTAACTGTTACTTTTACTCGATTATTAAAACGTTTAACTTGACTACAGAGTATAAAGGAGAGATTTCCTACGCTTTAAAAGCAATCATTTGTCTGAAAACGACAGCAATGGCCACGGCTGAAATTGGAAAGACTCGAATCATTCTGATATTATGAAGTCCGGTGATATATCGTTGTATAGCAGGTTCGACAAAAGGGAGAAAATGAACAACTAAGTATAGAATACTTTCGTGTAACTGATACACATTTTCAAGGTGCAATGAAAAAAGCCCAAGATCATTTTTGTACATAATAAAACTTTGCTTAATGAAAAGAAGAAAATCACTTAAAAGAAAAATAGCAATTAGAATAAGTAACAGCGAAACAATCTTACAAGGCCATTCTTACTACAAACAAGCTAAGTCGCCAACACTGCAAAATCTAACAACAGATCACCAAACTGATCCTTCTGAAATGCTTCTTCACGCCATTAATTAGCTCTATTGTAAAGATTAGGAACCTTATTAACAAAAGAACCTATATACTAACAATCATATATGTGTGTCACAGGCACGTTGCATACAAAATCGAAACAGATGGAACACATTCAAACTTAATACAAGATAGCCTTCTATAAAGAACGTCGTCTTATAACAGTTTCCAGTTCATCAAAGAGTAATGCTGCCCTAAAATGGAAGACTGCAGTATCTGCATAATTTTCGAAATTGAGATATGCCAACTATTGGGCTCGTGAAACACTTAATACACAAGTTACTGCAGTTTCAGAATGATTCTTCAATGCTTCATTGGTGGGATCCCATTTGCAGTATCTGCAAAATCAGTAGTAAGGCAAGGGAAAACTGCAGTATCTACCATTTTTCTCAGTTTTGTATTTTTGCAAATATTGCAGGCTTCCATTTTAGGGCAGAATGGACACCTGGCTTTCCTGTAACTTCCAATCTAATGGAACCATTATTCCCTTTCCTCCATACAAAAATAACCATCTTACTGGTTCCTTCCTTTACTTTAAAACTCCAACGGATCATTCTGATCAAACGACACAATAATTTCTCTCTTTATCGTCTATGGCTTCTTGCATTATTATGGAGCAAAGGTCCCATAAAGTTCTCATGCATCTTTAGACATGAAAGCTTTACGTGCTAGATGTTATTTCTACATAGTTTTCAAGGGATTTGTAGATAAGCTTGCCATGCTAAATTTGCAGTCGGTTTTGCTCCACGTTCTAAAAGGCTCTCTGTTACCCAAATTTTTCCAAGGGGAAATGACTAAACTCATCTCCCTAAGTATTATGACATCATTGGGGTTACTTTTGCTTTATTCAAAATCCTAAAAAAAAAATTAACTAAACGTCAACTTATACTGAAAAAGTGTTGCCTGGCATAAAACGGTAAATGGCACTGTCCTTTAAACTAATATATATATATATATATATATATATATATATATATATATGTGTGTGTGTAACATATATGTGTATACACACATATACAATATCTATATATATATATATATATATATATATATATATATATATATATATATATATATATATATATATATATATATATATATATATATATATATATATATATATATATATATATATATAATATACACCCATCTCTTTACTAGTCTTTCAAGAATAGATAACACATCATGAACACAATACTATCGATTTGTTAAATTCTGTATTTCTAAGCAATTAAGTTTGGAGATCTACTGGATAGTTTGAGATATATTTCCTAAGAATACAAAAGCAAACGAACTGGCGATGCTGTTAAATAAAATACATGCATTTAGACGTCTCTCTCATTTCTCGAAGTCCCCATAAAATAAAAATACGAACTGTTTATGCAGCGCAGATATGACATTGTTCGACCAAGAGGACAATATGAAATACTGTAATACCACTAATAAAATAGAGAATGGTGTTAAATAACACGGTGAAGCGCGGAAATTTGTTTACTAATCCAACTACTGTGTTGAAAACATGGCATGAATTTTATTCAATGCATTGAACTTGAATGGATTCAATAGTGGAATTTTTAAAGATGCAAATGAAAAATAACACTAGATAAAAGTGCAAGGGTCAAAAAAACGCTGTAAGAATAGTTCTGCGATTTCTCTTTGTGCCTGTATATTGTGTAATAGACAATATATATATATATATATATATATATATATATATATATATATATATATATATATATATATATATATATATATATATATATATACACATATTTATATATATACACATTTATGTATACATATATATACACACATATATACATATATACAGTGTACACACAAATTTATGTAGATATAAATCGTGAGAAATTTTAAAATCAAGTGTGTTGTATTAGTCTATTTATAAAAATATACGGGTCACACGCAATTCTCTCTCATCTAGAACACATTTTGCTTTCTACGTTCCCAGATCTGCATAAAACCTTAAAGTTATTCACCTCAACCTTCGGTTCCACAGTTAGAGGTGTGTTTTGTAAAATTGGAATGCTGAAGCCAGCATAGGCCAACATTTGTCAAGTCCCGGTGTTATTTGATACTAACTCACAAACATCCATTTGATGACCCTATATATTACCAAGAGCAGTTAACCTTAGTGAAATTGTGGGTTTGCTTGTCCTAAATAACTTAATATTGTGGTGATTATAGAAAAAATCACTTTATGTTCATTGAGGTGCAGAACGATTTAAGACACATTTCTTTAAATAACTATTCCATTTTTCGTTTATGCAAGTTACTTCCGGATTCATGACTTTCTTAGGTTTTGGCCAAAAAGTTTTTTTAGTCTTCTGTGAACGAAAAATATTGTGACGGCTTTGTCAGTCCGCATTTTTTTTGTCCGCCCACAGATCTTAAAAATTACTGAGGCTAGAGGGCTGCAAATTGGTATGTTGATCATCCACCCTCCAATCATTAAACATACCAAATTGCAGCCCTCTAGCCTCGGTAGTTTTTATTCTATTTAAAGTTAAAGTTAGCCATAATCGTACTTCTGGCACTGGTATAGGTACCAACAACGCAGGCCACCACCGGACTGTGGCTGGGCTTCATGGGCCGCGGCTAATATTTTCATACAGCATTATACGCGGTACAGAAAACTCGGCTGCGCCGAAGAAACTTACTTGTTTTAACAGAAACTGTTGAGACGAGATTGAAAAACATTTCTGGCAATTACACTTTTAGGGAAAAGATACACAGGAACTTCTGTTCTATGGGAAACGTTACTTTGCAAATTATCATATCGCTAAAAATGAAATACACAGTCATTACAATGAAACCACGAAAGTGCGCTTACGATATGCATGTTTCTTGATTATCAGCTAAACCAAAAGAAAAGAAATATTCCTTCCTTCTAAACCATACTTTAGCCAGATTTTTTTACACGATTTACTACATTAAATATCGATTGAATAACAATGATTTCTTATATATTAATTTTAAAAAATGCTTTTTAAATATTATGATACACGCTAGCTTTAATCGCGGTTAATTTCACAGATTGACGCTGGTAGCATTTTTTCCAAACTACGTAAAATGTCCCCTTTTATTAGAATCTCTTAATTCACAATAATAAAAATTATGACCCAACAGATTTGTGTCAAACACATTAATATCGCTCAACATCAAGACCATGTAACGTATTGCAGCGTGTTATAAACAGCTAAATCCAAATTGAAACCCACCAAAATTGAAAAGAGAGAGAGAGAGAGAGAGAGAGAGAGAGAGAGAGAGGAATAAGACTGATAAGAAAGAGGGAGAGGCAGTAGGTTTAACAGTAATCAAATTATCCGGGCAGCTGGGGTTCCTGCTATTGCAGTAGACGACTGCTGATGCGATGGAGAGAGAGAGAGAGAGAGAGAGAGAGAGAGAGAGAGAGAGAGAGAGAGAGAGAGAGAGAGATGCGCGTTATCGATAGCCATACTTGAGGGTTTATACAATAAAGGACTGTTTTTGTTTGTGAGTGAACTCTTCGTTGGTGAATTGTGTTTCTGCATTTGTATGTTGAGCACGTTTACATGTATGTGTGTAAGCATGTATGTATGTGTATATATATACATATATATAGATATATATATATATATACAGTATATATATACATACATATATATATACATACATACATATATATATATATATATATATATATATATATATATATATATATATATATATATATATATATATATATATATATATATATATATATAAATATATATATATATATATATATATATATATATATATATATATATATATATATATATATATATATATATATATAAATATATATATATATATATATATATATATATATATATATATATATATATATATATATATATATATATATATATATAAAACCACTGACTTTCAACACTTTATTGTCTCAGGGACCTCATTTGCATAACCTACCCTCGGCTATTCTAACTGGGAAAGCTTCAAACTCTTCAACATTTTGGCGTGGAAACGAAGCCACTGATTTCTATGAAGTTAAATAACACTTTCCTTTTTGGATACAATCTATGTCGCGACCCATATTTGCTCTGTCGAAAGCTGACACCCCAGAAATTGTCACTCTCCTGACTGTTGACACTGCTGACGACGGGGCAGTTTTGGTCGAGCTGTTCCGTTTGCTTCAAAAAGGGACGAACATTCGTCAGCTTTTCCCTTTCCTTGCACGGATCGAGGACCACTTTCCCAGATGCTTCCGATACTGGCTTGTCGTGACGAAAATCCAACAGCCACAGTTATCAGAATGGAATATAGAGTTTAGGCCAAGGGCCAAGCACTGGGACCTGTGAGGTCATTCAGCGCTGGAAATGAAATTGAGAGTAGGTAGGTTTGAAGGTTGTAACAGGAGGAAATTCCCGCAGATGCACTGTGAAATAATTGTTAGAAGAGGGTGGACAGCAAGATGGAAGAAAGATAATATGAATGGAGGTACAGTAAAAGGGCTGTAGCTAGGGGCCAAAGTAATGCCTACGGTGCACCCCGTGAGGTGCACTGACGGTACTACCCCTCTAGGGGGCATAGTTATCAGAGCTCTTTTGAAAAGGGTGTATGTCTTAGTTGCTATTTATTCTGAAAATGATGAAATCTAGTAAACGAACCCTAAAATTTAAATATCTCTCATACATTTAATATACTGAATAAATAACAGACTGAAACGGGTATAATATCACTCCAAGATTTCTTTTTGCGATACTTTTAATCCTGCTTCATTCCATAATAAACCTGGTATTTCTGTAAAACACCGACGTTCAGTGTCGTAATTTAGTGATGCAGAAAGAAAGAATCTTTGACAAATAAAAACACACTCGAATAATAGAAAAAAAAAATCACAAAAATACTGACGGGAATATATGTATTTCTATTCCTGGTGGCAACATTCCGTAAAATGAATTCCATGACTATCCACCCGGACATTCACCTCACCTTGCGAATGTTTCAGATGTCCTTGAATGAAGTATAAAAGAGCGTCGAATGTTCCCTGAATTGGAACTATTTCCGGATCACGCATATGATGTAACAGCACCTGAGCCTTCATCAATTTCATGCCAGAGAGGTTTGGTAACCGATTTTACGTCATACTATCGAAATCTTGATGCTGGAGTTATAATGAAGTGGCGTGGATGTCAAAGCTCATCAGTAAACGAGTTCCTGCAAATGAATCTTGACTACGATTGTGTAAAACAAGTCTTGACCATGGTTTAAAACAATGATTGTGTAAAAAATATGAACACAAGTCTTGGCCATGATTTAAAACGGACATTTTGAATCAGTCATCCACTTCCCCACTCTGATGAATTCTTGTTCGTTTCTTCGCGAAAGAAAATGTTTTTAAAGGAACCCTGAAACATGGCATTATATCTTAATATTTTGAAATATTTTTAAAGGAACCCTGAAACACGGCATTATATCTTCATATCACGACATTCTTTAGATTAGTGAACAAACTCTCTGAAATTAAGAAAGCCAATGTCAAAACTGGTGTTAAAATCAATATATACTTCCCAGGTTAATTTCAGTTACACACGCACGAGTAATTACACAGAGACGAAAAAGTAAAACTGTAATTTTAAAAAATCTCTATTACACTCCACTTTAGGGATTCCACTCCAGTTGTAATTCAGCTACCAGCAAATCCCAGGAACACATTTATTTACGTCCACATTTGTTCCTAAATGATACCAACCACGAAAGCCTTCCTGTCCTGATTGTTTTAATTGTCAGGTTCTGAAGACGGTTACCGACAGACTTGCCCTTGAAAGTTACACGGTCTCTGTCCTTACTTGGAATATTAGAAGTTGTCCTCCCTTGGAGTATTAGAAGCATTTCTTAATTCTGGAACTGATTCAATTCACGCCGAATCACTGATGAGTGGCTGGATTAACTTTTGCATGTTATCATGACGCTCATTTTACTGTTGCGTTTTAGGACATCAGTCCAAAGAATCTTGATCTAATTAAATAATTAAACGTCCTGTTCAGTAATTGTAACGGTTCCTTTTCGTATGTAGGATATTTGTTTACATGTTACATGTAATGCACGAAAGAACATAACTTGTAAGAAAATCCAATTGAAACTTTAATATTGTGTGTATGTATATATATATATATATATATATATATATATATATATATATATATATATATATATATATATATATATATATATATATATATATATATATTGAATGATTTTGAACTAATGCAAGTACAAACTGTGTACACATTCTCTTATGTATACAGTTCAGACACCCATTTTCATGCAAGAAAAAATGGACCTTATTATCAACCAGGAAACTTCCAAAAACATGGCCAAAACAATCTAAATGGATTGGAAAATCTTTAGGTAAGTTATTGTGGTGTTCTAAAATGAGACTAATCGCTGATCAAACTAAGTGTACGCAGTAAGTGAAGGATATTAGTAAGGCAAAACACTAATTCTGTAGACTTAGAAAAGAGATTCAAACGAATTACCAATGACTAGTAAGAGGAAAAAGGAACACACTTGTTGGGGCGGGGAGGGGAATGGAAAGGGGTGATTTTGAAATTAAAGTCAAATGAAAAGGTGAAAAATAGATAGAAGAACTTGCATTTCGTATTGGAGTCAATGATTGGCAAAAATGTTGACATCTATACAAATAAAGTCACACTTACATAAAGTAATACCCAAATAAGTGTTATTATCCTATAAAACTCAAAGTATCATAACTACGTAACACACTGAAAAATAAATACACACACACACACACACACACACACATATATATATATATATATATATATATATATATATATATATATATATATATATATATATATGTGTGTGTGTGTGTGTGTGTGTGTGTGTGTGTGTGTGTGTGTATGTGTGCAACTGATTATGAATTATTACATGCACCTGAGTATATACCGCACCACATGAGAGTCATCTCCTGGCATCGTCAATACCAATAGGTCTGGAGATCAGAAAGAGCCATAAAAATCTACGTTTTGCACAACTCAGATTTTACTTACTCGGGTTTACCTGAGTAATCCCGGTGATATTTTCTCCTTGTCTTCTTGAACTAAACCTTCTTTAATTAACTTTCCACGTAAGAAATTACTTCAGCAAATAAGCAAGGATAAATGATTTCTAAAGAGTGAGTGATGATTTCGGCAAAAACAGCCCATTCGTACAAACGTAATAAAGAGCGAGGAATAAGGTGAAGCTTTCACGAAGTGCAGCACTCAACATAAAGTGAGTTGAGCCGCCAATGACACTGAGGAGGATGAGGGAAGGTATGGAACGAATGAGTGTGAGAGAGAGAGAGAGAGAGAGAGAGAGAGAGAGAGAGAGAGAGAGAGAGAGAGAGAGAGAGAGAGAGAGAGAGAGAGAGCGAAGATGAATCAAGGGGGAATTGGATGCGCTTCCCAGACGGGGAGTATTTTGAAGGAAAAGGGATACTAGAGGCGAGATTGGCTGACTGAAGCATTGTGGATTCAACAGCCTTGCATTCCAAGGCGGCTGTAAGACCCTCCGTTAATCTAAGAGAGGGGCAAAAGAGGCCTGATGAAAAAGGCGAAATCCTGGATCCGCGAGAGGAAGAGAACCAGGAGAATGAAGCAAGGATGGGACTGATTAGACTCGAAAAGAATATCAGTTCTGGAAGGTGTCTGAACGAACAAAAAATAACAAAGCGGTTGCAAATAGTAAATTACTGTCAAAAATAAACTGAGTGACACCAAACGTTTAGCAAGGCAAAACTCAATACTGCCTTTCTGTTTCGTAATCAAATGTTTGTGAATATTGAACAATTCCTTTAGCATTACGAACCGTGACATCAAAAGTCAAATGAATGATTAATTAAACACTCGTAATTTGCTCCTTTATCAATGTGATTATACAGAGACTAAGCATAACCTAACTACATCTGAAGGCATCTTTCAGCTTACTTTTCAAGGGAAGCATTGTAGCGTAACTCCTTAGAGCAAAACATCATTAATATGATCCTTATCCAGAGAGTTAAAAGTCTCATCTGAATCCCTTTTAGTCCCCATTTGCCGTTGCATAACAGAAACCTGATTAGCATTCGCATCCCTGAAAAGCCCTGCCGCGTTGTAAAACTATTGGAGTAATAGTTGGTGCTAGTAATTTCGTTACATAAACAACAGAGAATGACTATGTTGTCGCTATATTTATATGACATAAAACCTTAAGTTATATATACGTAGTTTTTTTTACCTGCCTTTGCATTTTTTTCGCCTCACAAGCTGATTATGTTAATCTGATATACATGACATCGGGCTCCATAAGATAAGCTCCAGGGATAACAGGGTACAGACTTATTAAGAATTTTGAGTTGTAGGCATGAACGCCATAAATGGCGTGACACAATATATACTTGCGATGAAAAGCACGTTACTTCCCCTAAGATGGGATTTAAGACATATACTAAGACTGGGGAAACAGATACATACTGAGACTGGGGAACAGACATATACTGAAACTGGGGAAACAGACACATACTGAGACTGGGGGAACAGACATACATATACTGAGACTGAGGGAACAGACATATACTGAGACTGGGGGCACAGCCATATACTGAATCTGGGGAAACAGACATATACTGAGACTGGGGGAACAGACGCATACAGAGACTGGGGAAACAGACATACTGAGACTAGGGAAACAGACATATACTGAGACTGGGGGAACAGACATATACTGAAACTGGGGAAGCAGACACATACTGAGACTGGGGGAACAGACATATACTGAGACTGGGGCACAGACATATACTGAAACTGGGGAAACAGACACACACTGAGACTGGGGGAACAGACATATACTGAGACTGGGGGAACAGACACATACCGAGACTGGGGAAACAGACACATACTGAGACTGGGGGAACAGACACATACTGAGACTGGGGAAACAGACACATACTGAGACTGGGGAAACAGGCACATACAGAGACTGGGGAAACAGACATACTGAGACTGGGGAAACAGACATACTGAAACTGGGGAAACAGACACACACTGAGACTTGGGGAACAGACATATACTGAGGCTGGGGGAACAGACACATACCGAGACTGGGGAAACAGACACATACTGAGACTGGGGGAACAGACACATACTGAGACTTGGGGAACAGACATATACTGAGACTGGGGGAACAGACACATACCGAGACTGGGGAAACAGACACATACTGAGACTGGGGGAACAGACACATACTGAGACTGGGGAAACAGACACATACTGAGACTGGGGGAACAGGCACATACAGAGACTGGGGAAACAGACATACTGAGCCTGGGGAAACAGACATATACTGAGAGGCGGGGGACAGACATATACTGAGACTGGGGGAACAGACATACACTGAAACTGGGGAAACACACAAACTGAGACTGGGGAAACAGACACATACTGAGACTGGGGGAACAGACATATACTGAGACTGGGGGAACAGACATATACTGAGACTGGGGGAACAGACATATACTGAGACTGGGGAAACAGACATATACTGAAACTGGGGGAACAGACATATACTGAGACTGGGGAAATACACACATACTGAGACTTGGGAAACAGACATATACTGAGTCTAGTAAAGGTTAGAAACTAAGTTTTTCTTTGCAATCTATATCGCATCCATTGGTGAGTATGGAAAGTAATTCATGGTATATCAAATTTTATTAATGATCAAGGTATCAGGGGTGGTAAGTGTTAATGGTATATTGTGGTTTAGAGTCTCAACAGTCCCATAATGAGTACAACGTGAAAAGTGACGTCCTTATTGTCCAAAAAGGATTAATATACCGAGGAAGAATTGTGTATGAATTTTGAAATGCAATTCAGGAGAAATTTTATTAGGAAAACTAATTGCTTCTCCGTGTCAATCACAAACTGAAAACGCTGGTGAATTATTCTATGTCATGCATTAAGTGTTAAATAAAGAAAGACTATTCAGTAATAGGCATCTGGGGATGCGTGTTATGTAAGAATAAAGGCAAATAAGTCTTGTGCTAAGGTTCTTTTTAAATTCTTTTTATTTGTCTTCTGTTACCCTTTAAATTGGTGTTATTACCAATCTGTTATGAAAATAAGTTTATACTGCTTATTCCATTATTCTTTTTAGTTTTATTAATACTCCCAATATCATACTTAACATGAAGATTATACTGAAATTTTTTTTTGTATGTTTATGAGAGGAAATGCTTGAAAAAATAGCAGCCCCTGTTTCGACACCGTAGATTGTAGCCTTGTATGAGCTGGTTAGAGACAGAAATTCATAATTTAGTCACAAAACACCAGAGTTCGAGGGAGTAAAATTCAAACCAAAATAGAAGAGACATTAAGATTTAAAGACGATAAATAACTGATGATTCCCAAGTACACAGAACGCTTTTTTTATTTTGAAAAAGCGAAATTTAGCTCTCTAATAAACAAGTTATGATCATCAATTAGGAATCATGTGGAAGTGTGTGTTTGGGAAACAAACACACACTTCCACATGATTCCTAAGTAATGATCATAACTTGTTTATTAGAGAGCTAAAGTGAGTATATACCTAAAATATCATCAAGTGTTTGAAAGAGAGTATACACTGGACTTAAAAGATGAGTCAACCTGGCAGAAAACCCTTATGGAATGGAATACAAAATTTAGGCCAAAGGCCAACCGCTGGGACCGATGAGGGCATTCAGCACTGGAAGGGAAATTGACAGTATGAAGGGTTGAAAGGTGCAACTGGAGGAAAACCTCAAAGCAGTTGCACTACGAAACAATTGTTAAAGAGGGTGGACAGGCTGTTGGAAGAAAGAGAAAATGAATGGAGGCAAAGCAAAAGGAATGAAAGAGGTTGCAGCTAGGGGTCGAAGGGATGCTGCAAAGACCCTAAGAAATACCTACAGTGCACCACGTGAGGCGCACTGACGGCGCTACCTCCCTACGGGGGAGAATACCCTTATGAATTGATATCTGGTACTGAAATAATAACCGTAAGCCTATCTAAATAAGTAATGACAAAGGTAATGCTAGTCCCTTGCTATAATTTAAGCCAGGGGCAAAATGATCATCCTTTTATAGAGATGTCTAGTGAACCATTTCTTCTACTTGTCACACTATTATAGTGGTTTATTATTCTTTCACTTTTTTTTTTTTACATCCTTATTTTAAGGCTTCTCTCTGGTCCTTCGACTTATTCTTTTCATTTCTAAGTCTTATGCGTAGGCCGCGTCCTTGTTTGTCCATTGTATATATATATATATATATATATATATATATATATATATATATATATATATATATATATATATATATATATATATATATATATATATATATGTGTGTGTGTGTGTTTTTGTATATATATAACATATATGTATATATACATATATACATTATATATACACATATATATAATTATATATATATATATATATAATTTATATGTATGTATATATAATATATATATATGTGTGTGTGTGTACAAGAATCCTCGCTTACAAAATGGTTAAAGAAAACTTTCAAAATAGCCTTCGGCTTTGTATAAGCGTATTCCCCAATCTGAAAATGGAGAGGCCAAATTCCTTGGCGTGGGTTCTGTCATGAAGGGAACGGCGTCGGGCATAAAAGCCCTCCCCCCCGCCCCCCTCCCTCCTCCTCCTCCTCCTCCTCTTCTTCCCTCTTCCTCATTCCCGAACTCCACACCCAACCCTCCTCCTCCTCCTCCTCCTCCTCCTCCTCCTCCTCCTCCTCCTCCTCCTCCTCGTCTCAAACTCCAGCTGGTAGCCGGGAGGGCAAATAACACTTTTGAAGTTTGGAAACTCAAATCCTGCGCTGTACCTTCTTGGTATTTCTTTAGCGACTTTCTCGGGTTAGGGGGCAATATTGCCTTTAGAGGGCAAGTAAACCGTTCTTGTGTTCAGGGAGCTCTCCTCCCGGCATTTTCTACGTGTATACGGAAGACAGAGAGAAAAAAAGAAAAGAAAAGAAGGTTAGGAAAGAGAAGAGATCGTTAGAAAGGAACACCAGAGAGAATGAGAGATTCCACTTTAGTGCAGACATAAAGGCACCTTATCATCTGTGATAAGAGACGATGAATGGTCAGCTATCATAGCCCTCATATGCCCCACGTGCCCTTAAATTATTGCTGCGTTAATCAAGAGGCTGCTGCCAGTATACCAAATCGTCATTACGAAAAATGGACCTTACACACCTTTTAATAATAAATTCAGGAATTTGAGCAATACTTGTTAAAGTAGGGATTCATAAGGAAATTCAAAAGTCCATTTATATCAGAAAAACCTCAAAGTGGAAACATGAAATAAAAAAACCTGAAACTATTGTATAATACAACAAGTAAAAAATGCGCTCAACCTTCTTCGGCGCAATCAAGTTTTCTGTACAGCGTATAATCAAGGTCATCGAAAATAGATCTATCTTTCGGTGGACTCGGTATAATGCTGTATGAGCCGCGGCCCATGAAACTTTAACCACGGCCCGATGGTGGCCTGTCTTGTAACGCTGCCAGACGCACGATTTTAAGGCTAACTTTAACCTTAAATCAAATGAAAACTACTGAGGCTAGAGGGCTGTAATTTGATTATAGGGTGGGTGATCAACATACCAGTTAGCAGCCCTCTTACGGACAGACAAAGCCGGCAAAATTGTTTTCTTTTATAGAAAACTAAAAATACAACACACGGTATTATGTTGTAGTCTATATCTCAATGAAAAATGACAAACCACTCATTTTTCTAAATCCCAACAGCACAAAAAAATTTCCAATTTTGGTACACTAAAATTAAAGTCAAGTTTTGGCGACAAGTTGCAACCACAACCACTCATTACCTTATATTTGCTTCTTATACAATAAACATTAAACCTGAATAACGAAACAATAACATGGGTACAATTTGCTGAGTCATTTTTGCAGTTTAATAAAACATAAGTTTCTGTGTTGCCTAAATACCACGAAATGAGAATTCCTGGAAAGCCTGCATTACAAAAAGAAATTTGTTTCCAAATATCGTGTAGATGGGAATATAAACACAACACGATAAAAATCCATCTTTTGAATCTTACCCTTTTACCAGAGAGAGAGAGAGAGAGAGAGAGAGAGACGTAGATAACTAATCTCGAAAGAAAACGTGAAATTATTTCATTCAATTATATATTCTTCGCAAAAAATGACGAGGCTTATGATCCGAATATGCTGGGTCCTATAAAATGATTTCCAGATTCACTGTAACAATTCACAAATGTATTAACAATTTGGTGAGGATTTTTGCGCCGCAGCCCTGCACCCCTTCTAAGAAAGACCTCTGCAAATGTAATTCTAAACATATTTCTCTCGTTTGATGTTCCTGAAGGTTAATTTGCACCGACAACAAGACAGGCAATGTTATCATGACATAAAATATTCGCTTCTGTTAAGAGTTAAATACAAGGTCTAAAGATATTATCTGCTGGACAGAGTTTTGAAGCTTTGTAAGAGAGAGAGAGAGAGAGAGAGAGAGAGAGAGAGAGAGAGAGAGAGAGAGAGATTCCAACGAAAATCCTGTAACCCTTGTATCGAGAATTTCAATAATCCTAACGCTCTGAATCTCATATTTATGCTCTAGTACAAAAATATTTCACAGTAATGCTGACAGAAGCATTAGTATATTTGTTACTGCTGATGAGCATATCTAACGTGAAAAATAAATTTAAAAAAACAAAAAGTTATATAAGTGAAACTTATTCTCCTTCATTAAAAAAAACAATTACCGTTATATAACCGTATTATATATATGAAATAGCACTAAACTGAAATAACACTATATTACTTTAGTTATTATAGTTAATATGACCATATCACTGTTTTTAATGTAGCCAACATGACCGTGACAACACTCTGACGGAATGAAGTAAAAAAGAAAAAATGACTCATAAACGACCCTGAACGGTTACTTCAATAACTAAAACGTCAGTAAACCCAAATAATAAACAGTAAAGGCAACCATACATCGAATACCTAATCAATTTTCAAAAGCAGACAACAATTAAAACGAGACGAAATGTAGCACCACGTTCCTCCTTCTGCAGAGGGAGATATCTCCTCTCCGCAAGTCTTCAGACCCCTCGCTCACAAACACATTGTGACCTTTGGGAAAGTTAGACAAAAGAGGTAGACCAGAAACCAAGCCTGGCTTTCGCAACACCAAGTGCGAGGGAGGTCAAAACAAACGGTATTTTCATGTATTAAAATGATGCATTTGAATACGTACGTTTAATACATGTCAACTTCCTGATTGCATTTACATTGCAAGTCACTGAGTACATTTTCAAAACTGCGCTCGACGCTGTTGCAAATTATATCATACAGTTCAGGGAAAAAATCACATTATCTTTTTACTGAAAAACGGGCATACGAGAGAGAGAGAGAGAGAGAGAGAGAGAGAGAGAGAGAGAGAGATTTATAACGAAGACCGAGTGGAGTACGTGTATTCAAAGGCAATCCGTTGAGCTCCAAACCCTTTTGACGTCTGTGAAAACGCTTCGGACACGTCAAAAGCTATGTATATGCTTTGATTTATATAATATTAAACGACTGTTATAATTAAGCATTATCAAGGACATTTGTAAAGACGTGTGCATTGGTGTATATATACATATATATATATATATATATATATATATATATATATATATATATATATATATATATATATATATATATATATATATATATATATATATATATCTGAACTCAATTGCTCATCAGTAATACAAAAGATCAGTCCCAAAAGGGAAAACGATTAAACGATTAGACCCCATTTCTCAAAATCAAATGGGGCCATTATCAAACGATGATATTTACAGATAAAATACATAACTGTAAATTGACTTGACACAACACCTGAGGTCTTTGTAAAATATACCAGTACTACTCTCACCGTGCAGAGGGCGATTGCTACAATAGCAACAGTAGTATTCACTATTCAAAATAGCATTATCAGTGGTAAGCGTAGCAGATTCGGAATTTCTGAGGAATTACAAAGCTTCTCCTACACTTCTTTGATATTCACCTTTACTGGTGAAGTCTGTGTCAAAAGGGGCCAAATAAATCAGTGAAAAGTGTTTATATTGTCTTACATATTCTACTCAAAAGTCAAGACTTACTAAGAAATGCCGTCATGTTATAAAAACTGACACTCATCCCTAGATGCCACAGGTTTAAGGAGTCATAGACAAAATGAACAAAAATTCGCGCAAGTGCAGTGACATGCAAGAACAGAATTATTAGTTTAAAGAGCCCTTTAGTATGTAGCACTTTGCGCTGACATACAGAGTATAGAAATATTCATCTTAAAGGCAAAACCACATAAATCAACATAAATTCATTGATGAACAATAGCAAGGCACTACTATTAAATTAATAAAAATAACATATTCTCACTTCTAAGACAGCTACGACTGCTGTCACTATTGCACCTGCTAAAACTGCTGTCACTGTTGCACCTGCTAAAACTGCCGCCACTGTTGTACCTGCTAAAACTGCTGTCACTGTTGCGCCTGCTAAAACTGCTGTCACTGTTGCGCCTAATAAAACTGCTGTCACTGTTGCACCTGCTAAAACTGCTGTCACTATTGCACCTGCTAAAACTGTTGCGCCTGCTAAAACTGCTGTCACTATTGCACCTCTAAATCTGTTGTCACTGTTGCGCCCAATAAAACTGCTGTCACTGTTGCACATGCTAAAACTGCTGTCACTGTTGCACTTGCTAAAACTGCTATCACTATTGCACCTCTAAATCTGTTGTCACTGTTGCGCCTGCTAAAACTGCTGTCACTGTTGCGCCTGCTAAAACTGCTGTCATTGTTGCGCCTGCTAAAACTGCTGTCACTGTTGCGCCTGCTAAAACTGTTGTCACTGTTGCGCCTGCTAAAACTGTTGTCACTGTTGCGCCTGCTAAAACTGCTGTCACTGTTGCGCCTGCTAAAACTGCTGTCACTGTTGCGCCTGCTAAAACTGCTGTCACTGTTGCACCTGATAAAACTGCTGTCACTGTTGCGCCTGCTAAAACTGCTGTCACTGTTGCACCTGCCAAAACTGCTGATATCCCTTCACGGGCTATTCCCCCCATTTCGGCAGCGTCTTACGATCCCTTCCTCCAAAAGGCCCGATCGGGCAAAAAAGTTTCCATTCAACCTGGCGGCACTGATTCATGGCGAATGCTTTCCCTATTCCAAAAACATCGTTATCTCTATAATTCACAATGCCATTAAAATGTTCCCTTTGTGTGAATATCGAGGCTTCGTTACGTTCATTGTGGGAATTCTTACAAATGACCGAAATCTTTAGAATTTCACGTGGTTAAAGCCCGCATTTGCAGCGAGCCACTGTAACGTTTCTTTTGCGGCCCACCCCTGAGAGGGAGGGAGGGAGGGAGGGAGGGAGGGAGGGAGGGAGGGAGGAGAGAGAACCTCCTGCTTCGACTGCCGTATATAAGAAGAGAGTAATTGGAGTAAGCTCTTTCGCCTTCATCTGCGTTCCCATAACAATGAGTAACATGTGCACATGCCCGAGAGGGAAATTCCCTTGTTAGTCGCTAAAAGGAAACACTTGTCAGTTTCTTTCCGGCAAACCTCGAGAGGACTTGTATGTATGTATGTATGTATGTATATATATATATATATATATATATATATATATATATATATATATATATATATATATATATATATATATATGTATATATTCGTGATTAGCATCCCGTGCAGTGAAGGTAGTTTCTCTCTCCCCTTTCACCCTCATTACTTGAACGTACGGGACTTGTACTTGTATCTGGGTTCTCGTTGGTTGTAAACGTTAAGGGACGCCCTTCCTATACGCGAGTAAGTGGAAGTACCACGATAAATCATCCCCCCCACCTTATTCTTGTGAGCAACGCCGACTAGACATGCGTCAGATTTCCCAGAAACAAGAGTCCATGTGGAGTAGATCCAGAAAATAGCTTGTCATACCCTTACCCAGTTTTCAACGGTTGGAAAAAAAAGCCTGAAGTAAAATTAGATGAAAATAATAATTGCTGTAATGATCTTGGACAGCAAGGTAAAGCATTTTTGCTGCTTATTTTTCCCGTAAGGACACTGTGAACTCAATGGGAATATTTTATAGTGCCAGATAACAAAAACTATCCACAGAAAACTTCCTTAACAGCTAAGAAGATTGAATCACGTAAATTCAAGTCTCTTTCTTGTTATAATCTCCGTCACAAATAGTTCTCAAGTCTCAAATGGTAGCAGAGTTAGCTACTTATTTTTCTCATAAGGAAGTTATGAGAATATTTTACAGTAACAGATTACAAAAACGACCCCCACAAAACCTCCACACTTGCCGAGAAGATTGAATTGCGTAGAATCAAGTTCCTTCTTATTATAATTTGCAACGCAAATAGTTCTCGAGTCTCAAGTAGCAGCAGCGCAACTTGTAGTTTGTGCGTGTCGGGAAGCTCGCTTTGAAGAAGACCTGTTATTACTCTTCAAACATTTCGGCATTGCCGCATTCACTTCAAAGGCTGGAATGGCATCAACGATAAAGTCACAAATAATGAATTACCTAAAATTAGCCGTCAGTCAATGTTTAATTCTACTGTATGTGAACCGTTTGTATCGACAGAATCTAAAATAATTTTGAAAGGGAATATGCAATTATATCAAAACACGGTGCTATGAATAACAAATTAATGACTTACTCAGGACGATCGCAATTTAGCCGAGAATTGTCCGGAGAGTGGAATTCTTGTAGCTCGTAGCTCACTCTGTTTTTAACCCCTCGCGGAATTAAAGGCGAACGGACATCAAACAAGATATCACACAAATGGCTTCATCTCCTGAAATGGTTGAGAATGGCTCTCGTGGTGCAAAAACTCCTGGCAAATTATTCCACGAATGACTTGTCACAACTTCTGAGTATTTATTGGTTCTATTTTGAAGTTTACGTCAACGAGGGACTTAGAAATTTTCTTTTAAATCACGCACTAAAGGACAGGAAGTTCTACAACCAATACATTCATATACTAGTCGTTTTTACTCTAAACCTCAGAATCAATTTATTGGTTCTATTTTGAAGTTTACACCAACGAGGGACTTAGAAATTTTCTTTTAAATCACGCACTAAAGGACAGGAAGTTCTACAACCAGTACATTCATATACTAGTCGTTTTTATTCTAAACCTCAGAATCAATTTATTGGTTCTATTTTGAAGTTTACACCAACGAGGGACTTAGAAATTTTCTTTTAAATCACGCACTAAATGACAGGAAGTTCTACAACCAATACATTCATATACTAGTCGTTTTTATTCTAGACCTCAGAATCAAATCAGCAAGCATAACTCTTGCTTGGACAGGAAACGACACATATTCTGACATAATCCTAACCAGCAGTAAACATGTAGTGACATTATTACTGCAGCTGTGTCGACACTTAAATGAATTCTAGTCCACCAAAAAAATCTCGGATTTCGAATGATATTACCAGCCTGAGCGATACCGTTTTCTCTCCTTGAAATGATGCCTCCATGTGACAAACGGGTATGTTACTGATTTTAGTTTTCTATACAAGAAAACGACTGTGCCGGCTTTGTCTGTCCGTCCCCACATTATTCTGTCCGCACTCAGACCTTAAAAACTACTGAGGCTAGAGGGCTGCAAATTGGTATGTTGATCATCCACCCTCCAATCATCAAACATAACAAATTGCAGCCCTCTAGCCTCCTCAGTAGTTTTTATTTGATTTAAGGTTAAACTTAGCCATAACCATAATTCTGGCAACGATATAGGATAGGCACCACCGG
>NC_089788.1:72230219-72232719 GCF_040412425.1 Macrobrachium rosenbergii | reverse complement strand
ATACTTAGGCAATTTGATACCGAGTGAATCTCCGAAACCTGTTATTTCATCTTTGTCAACATTTGGTTTCCTCGAAATATCTAGCTCTAGAATCGCCTGGAAAATTAATTAAACGAACTCATTGGGGAGAATGACGTATGAGCATTTCATCATTGTCGGGACGGGGATAGAAAGAGAGAGAGAGAGAGAGAGAGAGAGAGAGAGAGAGAGAGAGAGAGAGAGAGAAAGAGAGAGAGAGCATATCCCATAGTTTTCATCACGTTATGGGGAAAGTTTGACGTGGAGAATAGGGTAAAATAAGCCACGTGGAAACTGCGAACATAAATTGAATCCCAAATAAAGGGCACAGAAATTATTCCTTTTCTCAGTTTCCAAAAGTGAGTTTGCTGTTCTCGTGTAATGAATAAATTTGTGCTTTGCTAAAAATGGAACAAGGCAACGAGAAATGCAACTATATATAATATGTACAAGGAAATACATTACACATATACACACGTTATGAGCACGTACTCATCCACACACACATACATACATATAAATGCATGTGTGTGTGCATGTATTTATGTATGTATTTATGAATGTATGTGTGTATATGTTCGTGTATATATAAGTGGGCGTGTTCGCCAACAAAGTCTAGTGACAACTGTAATAGTAATTATTTAACGTTTACTTCCCTAGAGCAATTTTAATAACCGTTGCAATTAATTCCCATAAGCAGAAGTAAAAACAAAATTCTCCGGAACGGAAAAAACAAAATTCATTGCCTAATAATATGAGTAAGCCTCTTATCTAATTTTCCGCAGTGGTATTATATCCAAATATCTTAATGAAAACATCCGTCAGATGCTATTATACTAATTCCCTGAAAAATAAGGTATTTGGTGGAAATATAATTTCCTTGGCTTTTCGTGTACTTGGCAGCCGACGCGCAAGACAGATGACGAGGGATGGGGGGTTGGGGGGAGGGGGGTTTAGTTGGTTGGGGGCGGGGGAAGCATCTGTTATTTGGTTAGAACAATTCATCATGGTAATCGTCCAACACGTATGAGATGTCACAGTTCCAAAGATTAGTGCTTATGCAATTATTGCTGTTGCAAACGGTGCAAGCATTTCGCAAGCAAGAAATTCGAGAAAAGAGAGAGCGAAAAAAATTGGATGGTTAAAGAAAACATGTATTTGCTGAAAAACAGCAAGAAGATCCTAAAGCCAACCTGATGAAATAACCCAAAAGCAAACTTGATAAAGTTAAGGGATGACTGACGACCCGCATGCAAAACTTTGCCATTCCATATTCAAGGGAGCGGTCTGGGTCAACTTTATCAAAGATTTCTTTGCGTTCCACTATTTATACAAATCATATGGTTTGTAAGACCCAACCGTACACTACTGACAGGTACCTGTATGTGTGTGTGTGTGTGTGTGTGTGTTGTTTTACTTCATAAAACTTACACAGATTACAAATATGACCACAAACTTGAGAGCGAACAGGTCTTAACAAATGTGCAAACCAAGATATTCAATTATAACAGTCAACCTATAAACAGGATATATGAACTCATTGCATATTATGCTCCTGTTTAGAAAGTTGTCATGGCTTTCGTAACAAACTGAAAATTTTCCGAGGATCATTACTTAAAACAAAATTCGCATTTGTAGTACTAAAAATACGATTTACATTAGATGAGGAAGCAAATGACTGGTTGTTCAAAAGATAGTGTTTCATGTTTTTTTTCATAATGTTCTTTTATGAAAATAACAGTGATATTAAAACAATGTTCACTACCCTACGTAGACTCACGCATCAGTTTTCACCTAATAAAACGTTTGCTTTTTATTCACTCAACGAATTCTGAAAAATTTACACGGGTCAAACTGTTTACTGTACATATATGAAAACGTTCTCCCTGTCCACTTCGCAAGAAGAGAGCATCTGTCAATAACTGCTTCAGTTACTGATATAGAAAGTAAAAAATGAACTTGGAAAAATACTGCCAGAAGAGTAAGCAGCGCTGTGTTCTTAAATGTCAAACATTGAAGAGAGGCAGAAACATGTTACGCAAGAACAGAAGGGATTTACCTAAATCTGCGATGCTAACAGATGTGACTGGCGCTGATATCAGGAGAGCAATCAAAAGCTGAATGATGGAAAGGCACCAAGAGCTGCTGCGATTACAAGTGAAATACTGCAGCATGTTGGTGATAGCGTAACTGAGTGGCTGGCCAGGGCGTGTAAGGTGCATCTAGAGGAAGGATAGGTTCCAATGGATATTGTGAGAAAAATTATTGTTCCTTTGTATTATGATGAAGGTGGAAAAAGGCGATGAAGTGTCTTGGGAAAGTGTAACAAAGAATTTAACTCAAAAAGTCTCACACGTAACAGTGGGACAGATAGTGTGGCTTTTGAAAAGTGAAAATAGTAGAGGATGTTTTATGACACAGTTTTTAAGAGATATTTAATATTAAATTTGGAGAAGCGGCATTCTGGAAACAAGAAACTAGA
>NC_089788.1:72207719-72225219 GCF_040412425.1 Macrobrachium rosenbergii | reverse complement strand
CCAAAGTAAATAAAGTATTACTTAAAGCATTTAAAAATTAAACGTATGAGTGCAAAAGAATATCCTCACACAGGTAGTTGTTGTATGTCAAGCAGTATCTTACCAAAGAACGTTGAAACTGAACAGGTTTGGAAATGGTTACAGTAATTATGCCAGACACCTAATAGGTAATATGCAAGAGCAAATTCAATATTCAGTGCACGAAATTTGCAATACCTAATTCATGAAACAGTCCACAAATTATCTCAAAACGAGTAAAACATGGTATTACACAGGATAATCCAATTTTTGGAGATCAAATGTCAATTACAATCTGTGCTTACAACAGAACACAACTTCATAATATCTAGTATTTGTCACATATGACTTACAATATTTTTATTAAAACACAGAATTTGTCTGTGATCACTATAGTAATGTGAATTACAATCTGTGCTTACAACAGAACACAGCTTCATAATATCTAACACTTGTCACGAAAGACTTACAATATTTTCATTACAATACAGAATTTGTCTGTGTTCACTACAGTATTTCTCAGACTCGAATACAGCTGTAATAAATTTCACAATCGATTGCTTATCAAATGTAAACTTCAGGTGGCACCAAGATCATTGTTTACAATACAACAGGCCCAAGAATGGTATACTAATTTAGTAGCAACAACTCAAGCTTACTTTCACGCGAGTTAAATTAACAATAACTTGAATGAAGCCAAAGCCAACACGCATAATTAACAATAAAAAAAATTGCGCCACATTAATATACAAGCTACCAAAGTACAAACTCTGCAGGGTACGAACAGACGCGTAACGAGCAGGTTTCGAATATGACGAGAAACGGGGCCACTGGACTTTAAAAATATTAACGCAAAAGTTTTATAATTACCCATTCAGAAGATTATTCTGGAGTCAATGTCACGGTGAAATGAAGACCCAGACAGAAAGCTGCACATAAGAAGTGCACAGCTTTAAAATATATATGAGTAATCCCCACTCTCTCTCTCTCTCTCTCTCTCTCTCTCTCTCTCTCTCTCTCTCTCTCTCTCTCTCTCAAGGTTCTCTATTAGATGATTTCAGCGCTTCGCAGCAACATTCTATTCGATGATTCTGACTATGTGATGATACAAAGTTGGAACTACCTTCGAATGGGTATTTATCGTAAGGATTCATTTTATCTGCTTAGATAAAAGCATAAATACCACGTGAATACAAAATGATGTTTTCTACCTTTAATTGGGGTACTGTTCTAACGTTAGAATGTCAGCAATTCCTGGAATTGATTTTAGCTTTTAGATGACAATCTTGTGGTGTCTGCCTTTCGCGTAAATATGCTATTTATGCTATTACCACGTGAATACAAATCGTGTTTTCTACCTTTAATTGGGGCACTGTTCTAACGTTCGAATATCAGCAATTCCTGGAATTGATTTTAGCTTTTAGATGATAATCTTGTGAGGGGCTTCCTTTCACGTAAATACGGTAACTGCAAATATATCAGAACGGGAATTTATCTTATTAGGCCACCTACGAAAGGGTCTGCTCCAACAGCTTTTAGTGTTCGCTCTTTTAATAATAGTGTGTTCTACTTGAGTAGGTTCATTTTAACACTGATCTGCTTCAATCCACTTTTTCCAATGACCTTTTCAATACCACTGGATTCAAAGCATCGCCTATTAAGAGAAGACTATATTTAAAAAGGTTTGCTTAAAAATCTAGCCCTTCAACCATGTAACAAAATCTAATTTTGACTATGAAGACTCAAGGTAAAATAGATAGATCACACATAATTAAACCTACAAGTAAATACCTGTAATTAAACCTACCACTAAACATCTACAATGAAACCTACTCGTACATCTATTAATGGCCGTCAGCTAGACCAGGTAAATTTTCTAATTGTACTGTAACATTCTAGCCAACACTGCCAGACATAATCGCCTTACCAGCTTAATAATACATCAAAATGACATAATGGAGTTTAATTTCTGCCACAACTGCATTACGAAAATGTTTCATTATTCCTTCACAAAGAAAATTCCCGTGAAGAGTTTTTAAATACAGTTAAAATCGTCACACACGCATATGCAAAATAAACCAACGGTCCTTACCTTTATTTGCGACGGTGGCCAGCAGGAGAGCGAACCACAGACCAAAATCCCTTGATGTGACGAAGTTCTTTAAACCTAGCATCATCTTCAATAAGGCTTCCTGCTGATGAACACGAAAGTACTAGGGGTAGTACCTATTGGGTTTTGGCGTTTTCATATTTCTCCGCGCACTGTTTAATCACAAGCATTCAACTCGCCAACATTTCCCTGGAGTGAGTTAGAGAGGAACCACTTTCACTAACCTGCGTTATCACTGCATGAAGTATATGACAAATTCCACCTCTGGCAATCATGCTATTACACAGAGTACCGTTAAATTCGGCTTTTCTTTCGCTTCACTCTCAACTGACAACACTGAGTCTGTTAATATCAAGAAGTTCACTGCACAAAAGAAGTCTCTTCTATTCGCCCACATCTAATAAGGTGGGTGATTTGCAACGCGTCTTTGCTACACCAAAGCCACGCCTTCTTTTCAGGGGTCATTACAAATGGCGAAAATGTCCCACTGATTTTATAATCTTTATATTCACTAGTTTTCATCGGCAGACAGTGGTGCCTGTCACAACGTCCTGGTAGTGCGGCTGGTCAGGCCTCATTGATTACTGAATGGAGGACCCCCGCAGTAATACGATACAGTCATTAAACCTGCGGAAGGAAAGAAAAAATGTTAAGTTAGTTTCACCGACAACAACGAAGTGAATAGAACTGTATGAATGATTATTACTCTCAATGAGAGACGTTCATCATAATACTACGACAAATTCGTTTAACGTGCAGGATAAAAAAAAGATTGACTGAATAGGGGAAAACTTATGCAACAACATTAACAGTTATTAAGAAAAAAGGTCACCCCTATTATGACTATAGATAACATCGTTAACGAAGATTCCCTTGCATTCTTGAAATCATAAACAGGGCACATCATGACGCTATTAAAGCTGGGTTTCCTTACTTAATTGTAAAGTTTTCTGCATAGTGCTTACACTTTATCATAAAAGAAAAAGACTTTCATTTTATCAACATGAAAAAATGCACTAAAGCATTAAAAATACAGAAATATTTCTTCCTAAAAGAAACCATTTGGTAAAGCTATGAATGTACACACACACACACACACACACACACACACACACATATATATATATATATATATATATATATATATATATATATATATATATATATATATATATATATATATATATATGTGTATATCTATATATATATGCAATATATACATATAGACATATATATATATATATGTGTGTGTGTGTGTATTAAAATAATCAAACTCACCAGTTTAAAGTAAAGCTTGCGTAGGTGGAAGATTGACAAGTTGGGTAAAATGTCAATCACGGGTGAATGATGTTTGTTTAGGCATTGGACTCCCGTGATAAGTTGGGGAAAAACACAGAATATTTAGAATAGAAGAGGATGGGACTGGAGTTTGCCATTATGGTATTAATTACAAGTGATGAACGTCCAAGAAAGAAAAGAGTGGAAAATTTTAATAAGGTAAATTGTTGTGTGTGTGACTAAAAAAGAAAGAAAGAAAGAATATAATAATAATAATAATAATAATAATAATAATAATAATAATAATAATAATAATAATAATAATAATAATAAAACGGTAAAAATCATATGAGGTGAATAATTTGAAAGACTCGGGAAGCGTGCGCAGAAAAGGGAATTACGTGGTTGACCGGTGATTTCAGAACAGAATTAGATACAAAAGACTCATTTCTTATCATTTGAAGAGCTCCAGAATGTGTGGAAAACAGACGCTGATGATACACAGAAGTTTCTGTGTAATCGTGTGTATTCCAACTGCCAAAATAAAAGGTACACACACACACACACACACACACACACACACACATATATATATATATATATATATATATATATATATATATATATATATATATATAGAGAGAGAGAGAGAGAGAGAGAGAGAGAGAGAGAGAGAGAGAGAGAGAGAGAGAGAGAGAGAGAGAGCTGTAGGTTGTAAATGAAAAGTTGAATTGTTTACTGTGAAAAGATAGCCTCATCCCACACAGATGATGATTAAAAATAACCACTGATCTTATCTATGGAGGTATTACAGCAAACACACATAAACAGAGACCGCGGGAAGGAAGAATGTAACACATAAAAACAAAATTACAAACACTAAAAAACCTCACAGTACGTAGTAAGGAATTTTTTCCTATGAAATGAATGGTTGGCTGCTAATGTCCACGTCTAGTTCGTAGACATTAGAAATGTCTGAAATCAGAAATTCGAAGCCTGTCGTGTGGCAGTACTAGCAAACCTATAAAAAATCTAATCTCACTCACCATAACTCTATCAATACATCATGTTTTCACTTAAGCAAGTGACTGCTCAATTGTTTATAATGCAATAAAGGGCTGTAGAAGTTTCTTTCTGGGAATTCCTTACTATCTGCATGGGGTTACATAACTCTGCGTCACAATCTATTTCTCCCAGATTTTAAGTACCACTGAATAAGCAAGAAGCGTGTACTTCAAACTTGTAGTGCATATATATCTGTTAAAAGTAACTGAATCTAGGATCCTGAATCTTGACATCTAGTTCCCTAAAATCATGCGCTTTCACTAGTCATAAGTGAAAATATAACGAAACAAGAAACTTCGGCGCAATCGAGTTTTCTGTACAGCCGCTACAGTGCATAATCAAGGCCACCGAAAATAGATCTGTCTTTTGATGGTCTCGGTATAATGCTGTATGAGCCGCGGCCCATGAAACTTTAACCACGGCGGGTGGTGACCTATCCTATATCGTTGCCAGAAGCACGATTATGGCCAACTTTAACCTTAAATAAAATAAAAACTACTTAGGCTAGAGGGCTGCAATTTGGTATGTTTGATGATCGGAGGGTGGATGCTCAACATACCAATTTGCAGCGCTCTAGCCCCAGTAGTTTATAAGATCAGAGGGCGGACAGAAAAAGTGCGGACAGAAAAAAGTGCGGACGGACAGACAAAGCCGGTACAATAGCTTTCCTTTACAGAAATCTAAAAACTGAATCATTATCTCTGGTCCAACTAAAGCCCAAATTCAAAGAACACAAAACAGGATCACTAGGGCTACGGTTCCTAGAGGGAGGGGGATAGGAGAGAGAGAAAAGGGATGAATACTAGACATAATTTCTGGTGATTTTCCTGTTCGAAAAATAAACCCTTCATTAATTTTATGTCTTTTGTGTTTCCATCCCTAATGATGTCTAGATATGTCGGGCAGTACAGGGAGAATACAATCATTATAAACTGTCTTTTACTTTATTTATTTATAATGATTATGTCCGAGGACATCCAACTTTCTCTCACTCCTAACAGCACATGAGCACTAGCAGAGATATTGCTGTAAAAAAAGCTCTCTTCTTTTCTGGAACGTATGCTACAGGACCTTATCAATTCTAACCCCTTGTTGACCTTTAGCCCTGCTGACTGCTCTAATATATTTACCATTACTCTATGCCAGATGATTGATAGCTCCCAGTATAAAACACCGAGTTCTATTTGGGCTGACGTCATTGCCTCTCCCTCTTTCCCTGCTTCTAATGGAGACTCCCAAGGACACGAACTCTCCCCTGACCTCTTCTTCCCTTTCATCAATAGCTTCCTTTATATTCCTTTCCTTCTCACCGGTCCTCTTTAAATTCATTCTCGCAGTCGCTTAATCTTGGAAGAAGCCATTCTGATCTGAGTGCTAACGGTATCTCATACGACTGCATTTGGAAGCCTCAGAAATGCAAACTGGTTATAGAAAGACTCGTCGTAAGGTCATAGCTGGTAATGCAAGTAAATTGTTTAATAAAGTATTATAATCAGTTGGTCTGCTTCGAATCCTACTAGGGTCTTTCCGATCTCTGAATGGAGGGCTGATTCTACATCAGCGGATGCCCACCTTGCTTCCTCTTCTTGAACAAATGATTTGGTTAAGAATCAATTCAGCTCTTTCATAAGGTGAGCAGTCTTTGCCTGTTCAATATATGCTGCTTTCATTATTACTTCAGAAACTTAACTTTAGCTCCATGCACCGAATATCTGAAGCTATTGCCAGGAAACTATAAAAAATGATAGCCAACTGTTAATCATCCACCTTCCACTCCCCAGCAATTAAAAAAATGTCACACTCTATCTACTTCCCTACTTCTGTAATCCAAAAGTGCTTGTCAGTCAGCATGGTTATAAATCTTGTCGTGAACAGGGGCGAGCTGACACACAACTGTTTTAGACAGCTTAGAGTGTCAGTATAGTAGATGTGTGAAGATATTCATTTACAAAAAAAAAAAAAAAAATAATCATTTTCATAAGTGGTAGAAACTAACATGCATATGCATTCACACACACATGCATACAATATATATATATATATATATATATATATATATATATATATATATATATATATATATATATATATATATATATACAAAAATATACACAATATATATATAAATATAAATGTATATATGTATATAGTTTATACTACTGTATCTATACATCCGCAGCTATATACGATCAAAATATACAAACATGTTTATCCATATAAACCATTATGCAGTTAACACAGTCCTTAAAGGACAAAGGGAGAGAGAGAGAGAGAGAGAGAGAGAGAGAGAGAGAGAGAGAGAGAGAGAGAGAGAGACTGGAACAACCACAATATTAAAGGCAGTTCCAAAAACTCAATGCAAGCGAATGGGAAAGAATAAGCTAACATGTACAATTCCCTGTTAACCATCTGTGCCAGGACCAAAACATTTGAAATGCATGGCGAAGGTTGTGCAGTAACATTGTATAGAATATAAAGTTATTTGCACAGTGTCGCTGTTTCTCTCAATCTTATATATATGTATATATATATATATATATATATATATATATATATATATATATATATATATATATATATATATACATATATATGTATATATATATATATATATATATATATATATATATATATATATATATATATATATATATATATATATATATATAACATAAATATCTGTATATATGATATATATACTGATTTGACTGACCTTGTAATACTAAATGAACTTGAATATATGCAATCGCACTAAGTTGATTCATATGCAGTGGAATTCATTCTCTTGCATTTGCATATAACATATATATTATATTCATGTATAGATACACATATATATATATATATATATATATATATATATATATATATATATATATATATATATATATATATATATATATATGTATATATATATATATATATAAAATAATATAGACATGCATATATATATATATATATATATATATATATATATATATATATATATATATATATATATATAAATATATTACATACATACAAACATATATATCACTCATACACAAAGTGATGACACTTCTCTCCTCATTTCCAAATGCAAGAGAATGAATACCACAGCATATGAATCATCTATGCGTGACGATCGGTGATAACCAAATTCATTTAATCTCACAAGGTCAGTCAACTCAGCAAAGGAATGCCGGCACAAAGTCTATCTGAGGAACTTGCATCTCGACACAAGCGAGACAGTCAATGAATATCGCTAAATACGACGTTTACCGTAAGAGGAAGAAAATGCATGAACTATCCAAATTGAATAAGTTTTGATTTAGTAAAGGATTTGTCCAATATTCATGGTCCTGCCAAGAAAAGTATAACAAATAAAAGACAAATATTTATCAACATTACTTCATCTCTTGATCATGTCAAGAAACAAAAATATATTGTATTGTATAATATATATACATACATACACACATATATATATATGTATATATATACATATATACACATATATATATATATATATATATATATATATATATATATATATATATATATATATATATATATATATATATATATATATATATGCACACACATATCAGTATTATTCCATTTCTCGATCCTGCCCTGAAAAAATGAAAAAAATATCCAGTACAAATATAAATCAAAGATAAAGACTTGAAGATTACGAACCGAGTCGTCACTGAAAAAAGAAGTGAGGTCTGAATTCTCATCTTTAATATCCCTATTGCCCGAACTCATCTGAAAGGCAGCCAAAAAAGAGAGGAATGAAGTGAAACGCTGCATTCTTCACTTCCTTGACGTGATAACGCGAAATATATTTGCAGTCAATTAATTTTCGTTTTCACGCAATAGAGAAAATATTTATAGATGCATAAATATTAATAGTTTTATCAAAAAAATTCAGTAAAGCGCAACGTATCAATAAAGGTGGCGTAAAACGGCAGGCCACGTAATAAAATCTAGTCTAATTACAGAGAGATGGTAATGGAATAAAAAAAAAACTAATTTGTTCAACAAAGATATATACTGCAAGTGGCAATGCATATATTTAAGTCCTTACTCTTCCTTGGTCACATTCTCTCCCCCTAATAATGGCATAATTTTTCTTTTATTACATTTACAACAAATGACATATCAGACATATAACACTTAAATAAGGTCAAATATTCAATAAACTTGCCGTTGTTAGGTTAAGCAAAACCGTCTTTAACAGCAGTAAAACAAGTAAAAAATGTGCCGAAGTTTCTTCGGCGCAATCGAGTTTTCTGTACAGCGTATAATACTGTATGACCAGCGGTCCATGAATCTTTCAGCCTATCCTATATCGTTGCCAGAAGCAAGATTATTGTTGAATTTAACCTTAAATAAAATCAAAACTACTGAAGCTAGAGGGCTGCAATTTGCTATGTTTGATGACTGGAGGGTGGATGACCAACATATCAATTTGCAGCCCTCTAGCCTCGGTACTTTTTAAGATCTGAGGGCGGACAGAAAATGTGCGGACGGACAGACAAAGCCGGCGCGATGCTTTTCTTTTACAGAAAACTAAAACAAGTATCTGTCAATGCCTTTTTTCCAGGATGACTCCCCACCCAAATAACTCCGATATGAGGCTTCCATTTCAATAATCCTCGGAAGAACGCAAAGCCATTCCTCGAAGCCAAAATAGCATGTTACGAAGACAAGAGACCAACACGCACAGAAATGCTTAGCACGTGTGTACATGAGGATTAAAAAGCTAAGACTTCACGTCGGGAATAAAGAAAACAACGCACATAACCATGCGACCACGATAGAGCAGTATACATATATAAGGTCGATAAACTTAAAATAACACCCCGACCTCCATAAGTAACGATAAGAACTCCATAACTAACGATATAAACTGGGGTATAAATTTTCAGAGTGATAAGAACGCCTAGGAAAAAAATACATTTACCTTTAACTGTATATATATTACAGAAGTGAGAAAATGCGAAGTATTTATATATAATAATAAAACTTAATGAATCTTTTTATACATAATTCTAATGGAAATAAAAAGGCGTTTAATGGAATATGTATATTCAATGCTATTTAAGACAAATCATTCTCTCTCGTAGCACATAATAAGCAATTATTAAGAATGATAGAGATAAAGGATATAAGAAATAATGATCGATGTGCCACTAGGTGGTAAAAGAGAGAGAGAGAGAGAGAGAGAGAGAGAGAGAGAGAGAGAGAGAGAGAGAGAGAGAGAGAGAGTATTAGAAGACAAAGCACATATAAACAGGGAGTTTGATAAAAAAAAAACCCTCTAGCTTAAATTAAAATATTAAAATGCCTATAAATTTAGACAAAATTAGGACTAAAAAAAAACCATCACCTGAATCTGAGTTTCATATTCTACTCAAAGCCAATTTTGTTACGAGAGAGAGAGAGAGAGAGAGAGAGAGAGAGAGAGAGAGAGAGAGAGAGAGAGAGAGAGAGAGAGAGAGAGAGAGAGAGAGAGATTTCTTAAAAACAAAGAGGAAAAAACAATCTATTAGAAGACAAAGCAAATATATACAAGAGGACTGATAAAAAAACTGCAGTTTAAGCTAAGAAATAAAAAAAGCTATGAATTAAAAAAAAAAGGACTAAAAATACCATCACTCGAATCTGAGTTTAAAATTCTACTCAAAGCCAATTTTGTTAAAGCTCCGGAGAGAGAGAGAGAGAGAGAGAGAGAGAGAGAGAGAGAGAGAGAGAGAGAGAGAGAGAGAGAGAGAGAGAGAGAGAGAGAGAAAATACAAACAGGAGGTTTGATAGAAAAACCTCTAGCTTAAGTAAAAAAATTAAAATGCTTATAAATTTAGTTTCATATTCTACTCAAACCCAATTTTGTTACAGCTCCGGGAAAAGAGAGAGAGAGAGAGAGAGAGAGAGAGAGAGAGAGAGAGAGAGAGAGAGAGAGAGAGAGAGAGAGAGAGAGAGAGAGAGAATAAACAAAGGTTGCAATTAATGTAAGCACAAATTCACCTTTTGTAGCGCAGCTCCAGATATTAACAATGATTATTACTACCGCAGGCCAGATCCAGAGATCACAAATTAATGCAGCTGCTGATATGACTAAACGTCAATAATCGGGCAGATGATACTACTGGCTCTCAGGGGGGTCCTCTCTCTCCCTCCCCACCTCCCCCTCCCCTCCCTTCCCCTTCCCTACACTTCGAAAATCCCCTCAATCTTACTCCTTTGGCAAATAAATTAACGGAGCTGGCAAATAGATTAGAACTCCATATTACAGCAACAGTATAAAACATAACGGGTAAAGAGAGAGAGAGAGAGAGAGAGAGAGAGAATTAAACTACGTATATATATATATATATATATATATATATATATATATATATATATATATATATATATATATATATATATATATATAAATATATACATACATACATATATGATTATTATCACTTTTGTACGTGATTCATTTATCACACATTACCACAGGTGAAAATTAGAGGGACAGGGTGTAAATTGACCGGTTTCGACTTTATTTCAATGGCTTGGAAATAAAGTCGAAACCGGTCAGACCTACACCTGTCTCTTATTTTTTTTACCTGTGGTAATGTGATATATATATATATATATATATATATATATATATATATATATATATATATATATATATATATATATATATATATTTCTACATATTATATATCTATCTATCTATCTATCTATCTATTTATCTATCTATCTATATATATATATATATATATATATATATATATATATATATATATATATATATATATATATATATATATATATATATATAAATCAAGTAATTCTTAAGTTTCACAAAACATGTAATTTTGACATTAATATCAATGGCAAACATTAAAAGCAAGAAACAAGAAAATGTTCTGACTGACAGCATGCTTTTTATCTTCTCTACATGAAATAAAATAAAAAAAAATTGACCATGAACTAATTCCAGCAATTTTTGGAAGCCATGCATCATAAATACCGCCCACCGAACTCCAAAGAACGAGGGAAATCATGTGAAGCAAATCCCGAACTAAGAGGAAAGCATAAAAAAAAAAGAGCTGTAAAATAGTTAAAAGCGCATCTCCATTACCTCATTAAAAAAACCCAGACCCCTAAAGTTCTCACCATACACTGATAAACAGAGAAAAATCCCCTTCAGAGAAAAAAAACCCATTACCCAAACCATTACTGTCTATTCCTAAAGAGCACCCAGACGAAATACGAGCACGGTGCCACTAAGGAAAGAGAAAAGAAAAGTCTAAGCTTTCTGTGCCACTTCGTCTGATTTGTACATTTTTCCACCTTCTCGACACTTAAAAAAAATACCAATCCTCTAAAATATTATTATTATTATTATTCAGAAGACGAATCCTATCCATTTGGAACAAGCCCAAAGGGGCCACTGACTTGAAATTCAAGCTTCTAAAGGGTATGATGTTCATTAGAAGGAAATGGCAGAAGGTAACAGGAAATACAGCGGTAAGATAAAAAATAAATTAGCATTTTAATAAATAAATACATAAAAATGTGAGTCAATTTTTAAAATACAAGGAGAATTGCCTTATGGTGGTAATGCATTGCATCTTCAATTGAACTTTTGAGGTTCCAATTGCGCAACATCCTCAGGAAGACTGTTCCACAGTCCAACGGCGTGAGGAATCAAGAACCTCTGCAACTGAGAAGTTCCGAAGCGAGGCACATTTACTGCATTTAGAGCTGCTGTTCTGCAAATCTAAGTCCCTAACAAATACGAAGTGCATTATACGATAACACTAGTTTTGGTAATTAAAATTGCCTCACCATAAATACTAAAAACAAATCTTGCCAGATTATACTTTTCCAGATCTACCTATATACATGTATTTATTTCTCCTCAGTATATAAAAAGATACCAACTACCTGCAATTACACTCTCAAATTACATAAAGTAATACGTCTATTTTGGCAAATGAAACTACCTAATCAAAAATACTAAAAATAAACATACCCAGATTATAGTTTGTGAAATCTACTTCTAAAGGCATTTATTTCTCACAAAAATAATTATAGAATCGATCTGTCCCAAATTTACTTGCGAGCCTCCCTTTAGAATATTGCAAGGCCAGATGACTTACAACTGAGTGATTCGTGGCAAATTGGTCTCCTCTGATAAATCACTCAGACTGATGAAGCACTCGGCGACTCCCGGTTACATTTATGCTGCAAGGCTTCTGAAACTATTCCTAAATGAACGTTTTCAGTTTTCATAAATATTATAACTATTCGTAAAGGTTTTTACTCTGGTGCTTCAAAATATTGACAAAAGATTCAAAAAAGGAAACTATTCCTAAATGAAAATATTCAGTTTTCATAAATGTTATAACTATTCATAAAGTTTTTGACTGTGCTGTTTCAAAATAATGACAACAGATTCTAAAGAGAAAATGATGTACAACTTTTAAAAATAAAATATAACTATCCATTAGCTTTTATACCCTACTATGACTCAAAATGTGCAAATTAAAATGAACTGAACTAAAAATACATGATTATAAATATCAGTAAAACACTATCCAAAAATGGCTATGCCAGTCATTTCCGTCACGAAATCAGTCACCAACAAACTACAGAAATATCAATAAAAAATAACATTGATAACAAAAATCATCCTTCTCCATAACACTGTCGCAGGGATTTAAAATAGATTATAACGTCCAACTTGGAAACCCCTGACGCCATCAAAAACCACCAATCATTTCCTACCAAGATCACTTCACTTCTAATTAGGAGGGACCCTCCGGACAAAAGAAGGATGCAGCATCTTTAACGAGACCTCCGGAATTATCAAACGTGATGCCAATGTATCTAAAAACCAGGGAGTTTATTCACAGAATAGGTAAATGTATGATGGTCCCGTGATGTGTTTTAAGACATTAAAAGGAATTTCATATTTATCCAAAGCCCTTATCTTCTGAAGTGATACATCGTAATTCGCTGGACCAATAATTATCATGAAGAGGAATTTGCAACATCGTTTTGTTATCAATTCTGTTGATGCTTCAGTTATCATTACAATAATTTTTGTGACTTGGTTTGCGAGAGAGAGAGAGAGAGATTACTGATTTCACTGTCACGAGAAACTTTATAGTTCATTAAAACATAATACAAAAAAACAGTTGATTTGCAAAGGTCATACATACGACAGTAGGCAAAATAACAGCGATATATATACACACACACACACACACATATATATATATATATATATATATATATATATATATATATATATATATAGGTGTATAAACCATCGTTAGTTGATGTGTACATCACATACAGATAAATGTTACACAATTGTCATTCAGTATTGACTGAGGAAAAGTCAGTCAACGGTGTCATATAACTGTCAAGACGTGGCGATGATATCCTGCCGACTGTACTGATCTCATTCATAGCAATATATATATATATATATATATATATATATATATATATATATATATATATATATATATATATATATATATAATAATCTGATCAGCAGAATGCTAAAATCCCAAGGAATTCATCTGCTAAAGTACTAACGTTTCAAATACATGATTAGGAAGATGGAAGATCATTTCATACTTTGGCCACAACCGAAAAAAACTATACACGACTATGGTACTGAGACTAAGGAAATGCAAGCCTAACAGAAATAACGGCACATCTGGTGTGACATACTGAATACAAAGGATGATCAGAATCTTGAAAAATCTATTAAAACATGCACAGTCAGCTGATCGAACGACGGCGCCAGAGATTCATGCCAGGATCTGGAAAAAATACATTAATGGAACTCAAGATTTTACACAACGATTTATGATGCGAGTCAGCTGCAGGAGACCAACTGGGGCACAATCTCAAAACAAGGAAGATTGAAAAAAAAAAAATTCTTCACGATAAACACATCTCCAAGGACCAGAAAAGACTTGTCTCAATATTCCAATTTTTCCGCAGAAGAGATAGAGCTTATTATATGAATTTACACTCAAGAATGAAAAAATTTTTTAAACGAATGGCATTTAGTTAAAGAAACATTATCAATGAAAAAGTGAGAGAGAGAGAGAGAGAGAGAGAGAGAGAGAGAGAGAGAGAGAGAGAGAGAGAGAGAGAGAGAGAGAGAGAGGTTTTGTTGAGGTTGGTCTTTAAGTACCAATTAACGACACCATGCGCCAATTTTAATTATTTACCTATGAGTGCTTTAACCTTCCCGGATATCTTCAAGAATCTTTGAGACTTTTGACATTTTTGCCAGAGACTTATTAAAGAGGGAGTAACATCAAAACCTCTAATGAAACCTTGACTCCCCAATCATTTCCTGCCGCTAAATCTCAGCGGCATTCTATAGCATTCGTCTTCCGTGCTAATCATTCCCTTTGGCTTATCTCCCTTCCAAGATAATACTGCTTGCTGTGTTGGTTGAATATTCCCTATTTCCAGCTTCTTATAAGATTTATATAAACTTTGTTTCCAGCGTAGGCAACCTTCTATCAATGCCATAATTTATATTCACACACGTTCCAGTCTCGCTAATGCTTTCCTTGTCTGTAGAATTCTCTTCTCTAGTCTGGCATTATTTGTTCAGTAAAACTCATGCAGAACCAGATATATGTTCAGCAGTTGATGAACTTTACTCCATTCCAGTAGGTCAATTCAGTGTCAGAATTCAGCCCTTTGGAAAGTTCAAATTACAATTCTGTTTTTGGTTAACCAACATGTACCGTAGGTTATGGTCAAGGCGCTACAATTATTTTCCTTATAAATAGTTACCTCTGCTCTGAACAGACATCTCTGGAGGGTGTCTTAAAATGAGTTTCACAGATAATCCCTCAGTTATTTCCTTCTGCAGTTTTTCTTTGTCGACTGAACAAACATGCCAAAACTACTCACGGAACTAAATTTTTATGAATAAATACTTTGCTCCGTTCGGCACAGTTGGAAAAACGTTCGCAAAACATTAAATGGAAAAATAAGAGAATTTAAAAATAGCGTATTGCAAGACAACATACATGAGTAGTTCTTCTTCTCCCAGTTCAAACATTTAAACTTGTCGCAGAAATAAAAGGAGCACAGACTCGAATGCCGCCTGGGAAAACTTAGTTCAACATATATAATTAATCCACTTAATGAGTAAAAAGAAACTCAAGAAAAGTACACATTTGCACAGACTTAAAAAATGGGAAAAATTCCCAGTTACTATCTTTTAAGCCTCCCTTTAAAATGCCTGCACACCTCAGCCTTACACATCAAATCTTGATAAGGAAGAGAAACATTTATATATACCAATTATTTCGAAACTTGAGAAGTATGATAAGGGAAAAAAGTACGTAGCCTTCAACGGCCAGTGCATTACTACCCTAATACTATCCTCCTTGCATATTAATGCATTTTTATGTCCTTGCATATTAATAAGTTTTTATGTATTTATTAATTTTTTAATTCCTTTTTTTTAATAAGTGAGATCTTTTCTTTCTGTATTTCCCTTTAAATCCTCTTACTTCTTCCTAATGAACACCATAATGTTTGGAAACTTGAATTTCAAGTCAATGGCCCATGTGGGCTTGTTCCTCATGAATAAGGTTCATCGTCTGAATAATAATAATAATAATAATAATAATAATAATAATAATAATAATAATAATAATAATAACTCTTGAGGCAAATAATTCTTTCATATACCTTTCAGCTAAAGCTATTACTTTCAAGCGATACGAATCATCGCCACCAAACTAGAAAAAAGAAAAAAGAAGTTTTAACCTCAGCGGAAAAAATGAAAAGAGAAAACGAATAAAAGAGAAAAAAAAATAGTGTTTGGGGGAGCTACGATGATGATGAAAAAAGGTGACTATAATATAAACCTGCAGCAGGAAAAAAAAAAAAAAACTGTTCTCAAGTGCATTTTGGAAGCACTAACGAGATGAGCGAAGGCCTTATCTCCGGAGATAATTAAATAAAAACACCCTGAAAATATACTGAGAAAATACTGGGGTGTAATATACGATGTTCATATGTTTTTGATTTTTGAGCTCACGTCATCGCGCCGGAGGATCTTGGACGCTAATTCCCTATTATAGTGAGTTAGGAGAGAGGGTCAAGAAGAAGAAGAAGAAGAAGAAGAAGATGATACTCGGAAATAGGTACGGTAGAGACGGGAAGAAGAAGAGGGGAGGAGGAGGAGGAGGAGGAGGAGGAGGAGGAGGAGGAGGAGGAGGAGGAGGAGGACGACGACGACGACGAGGAGGAGGAGGAGGAGGAGGAGGAGGAGGAGGAGGACGACGACGACGAGGAGGAGGAGGAGGAGGGAAGGGGGGGGGAGGAGGAGGACGATGAGGAGGAGGAGGGGAGGGGAGGGGGAGGAGGAGGACGATGAGGATGATGAGGAAGGGGAGGGGGAAAGGAAGAGGAAGAGGAGGAGGAGGAGGAGGAAGGGGAAGGGGAAGGGGAGGGGGAAAGGGGGAAGGGGGGAAGGAGGAGGAGGGGAGGAGGATGAGGAGGAGGGGGAAGGGGAAGGGAAAGGGGGGGGGAGGGAAGGAGGGGAGGGGGGAAGGAGGGGAGGGGAAGGGGAAGGAGGAGGAGGGGGAAGGGGGAAGGAGGAGGAGGGGAGGAGGATGAGGAGGAGGGGGAAGGGGGAAGAGGAGGAGGAGGAGGTAGAGGGGAAGGGGAAGGAGGAGGAGGAGGAGGAGGAGGAGGAGGAGGAGGAGGAGGAGGAGGAGGAGGAGGAGGAGGAACAAGCGGAAATTCAAAGGCACAATCTCAGAAAGGAGAGACGAAAAAAAATAGCAAAGTCGTACGGAAGACACGGGAGGGTGATACACTAGCATGTTTCTTTTCATTAAAATAACCTCAACCTTTCAGTTGTTCATTATTTTCATACGACAAAACCATCTATTTATTGTTCTCCCCTCAGATAACACATTTGTTTTGTTTTTATTTTTTTATTTGATGCTATAAATCTGTGGTCTTCCCGCCTAT
>NC_089788.1:72170219-72205219 GCF_040412425.1 Macrobrachium rosenbergii | reverse complement strand
AATGAGAACATGAGTTCGCACTCTGAAACAACCCTTCATACAAATTCTAACGATGCTGCAGATATATGGAATTTTAATCTTAATGGAAATCAGTCCTTTTTGAAATAGTACACATTTCAAAAATTCGTCCAAAATAGCGCGAGTACCGATTACCCCGCTATATTTCCGGAGGTCAGAAATTTTTAAACATTTCTATACAATTGTCACTGATTTATTTCAATATTTTTCCTCCATTCGCTAGTTACGTCTTCCGGAGTGTAAGGTCAGCAGTTCTGTTTAAGCATCCCAATAAACTATGTACAATAATAATAATAATAATGATAATAATAATAATAATAATAATAATAATAATAATAATAATAATAATATTAACTATTATTATTATTATTATTATTATTATTATTATTATTATTATTATTATTATTATTATTATTATTATTATTATTATTCAGAAGATGAACCCTGTTCATTTGGAACATTTAGGACAAGCCCATAAGGGCCACTGACTTGAAATTCAAGCTTCCAAAGAACATGGTATCTTGCAAAAATAGATTCCTAGCAGAACAGAGGGAACTAGCAGTTAAAAAAACAAAGGGTTATCTCATTGTAATGATGTGGTGGATAAAGATATAGACGCAGGAAGCTTTACAGCGAATCAGTAGACTACGATTTCAGAAATCAAGGCCACCTTTTACATTTTCAGTGTTCCTAAAAACTGAAAATCTAGAAAATCCACAAATGGCAATGTCCCTCACTATATAACTGAAAAATAAAGTAAAAAATGCGATGAAATTTCTTCGGCGCAATCGAATTTTCTGTACAGCGTATAATTAAGGTCACCGAAAGTAGATCTATCTTTCCGTGGTCTCGGTATAATGCTGTATGAACAGCGGCCCATAAAGCTTTCAGCCACGGCCCGGTGGTGGCCTATCCTACCTATATCGTTGCCAGAAGCATGATTATGGCTAAATTTAACCCTAAATAAAATAAAATCCACTGAGGCTAGAGAGCTGCAATTTGGCATGTTTGATGATTGGAGGGTGGATGATCAACATATCAATTTGCAGCCCTCTAGCCACAGTAGTTTTCAAGATATGAGGCCGGACAGAAAAAGTGCTGGTGAACAGACAAAGCCATCTCAATAGTTTTCTTTTACAGAAAACTAAAAACGTAGTTGCAAAGACCGCATTGGTACAATTTATGTATAAGCTTGGATTTCAAGTTCATCGAGTACGTATTTCGTTGAACAGATTTTTAATATCCGCAATAAACGTTCCCTTGTGGAGTACCGCAGGGGTGACCGTGTAGCCACAGCAGAGGAAGGTGTTCTTAACGGCCACGTGACCTTAATCGCAGTAACTCCTACTCACCCAGGAATCTACGGGATTAAATTTTCACCGGCACTTAGCGACGACATTGAGGCTGTCAGGAGATGATCCAGTAACTGTTGCTCTTGATCACGTATCATACCGCCCTGATCATCGCCATTTGTGTACCATAAAGCACTTAGCACACCTGAAACAACGACTGAATGATTCAGCGTATCGGGGTTAGCGAATCACTTTGGCAGAATCATGAAGTGATATTGAGGTCAGCCATGGAAGAAATTTTGTAGTTATCACAGTCGAAGTCTGACTGTACTCGCACTTTCTCTCATTTGATTAAGTGTTTCAATTTTTAAAAATCTCATAATTTAATGTATTTATATATTGTAATTTGTATCAACGTAGTTTTACTATGTGATGGAAAACTGGTGGAAAGAATATTGTATTATTATTTTGCAAATTTGCTGAAACAATTGGTTTCACTAATATATTATGTTGGAGGTATCATCTTATGATCTAGGTTCAAACAATATGATGGAAAGTAGCCTAGTTATCAAACAATACGATGGAAAGTAGCCTAGTTATCAAACAATATGATGGAAAGTAGCCTAGTTATCAAACAATATAATGGAAAGTAGCCTAGTTATCGAACAATATGATGGAAAGTAGCCTAGTTATCAAACAATATGATGGAAAGTAGCCTAGTTATCGAACAATATGAAGGAAAGTAGCCTAGTTTTCAAACAATATGATGGAAAGTAGCCTAGTTATCGAACATTATGATGGAAAGTAGCCTAGTTATCAAACAATATGACGGAAAGTAGCCTAGTTATCAAACAATATGATGGAAAGTAGCCTAGTTATCGAAAAATATGATGGAAAGTAGCCTAGTTATCAAACAATATGATGGAAAGTAGCCTAGTTATAAAACAATATAATGGAAAGTAGCCTAGTTATCGAACAATATGATGGAAAGTAGCCTAGTTATCAAACAATATAATGGAAAGTAGCCTAGTTATCGAACAATATGATGGAAAGTAGCCTAGTTATCAAACAATATAATGGAAAGTAGCCTAGTTATCAAACAATATAATGGAAAGTAGCCTAGTTATCGAACAATATGATGGAAAGTAGCCTAGTTATCAAACAATATGATGGAAAGTAGCCTAGTTATCAAGCAATATGCTGGAGAACAGCCTAGTTATCAAACAATATGATGGAAAGTAGCCTAGTTATCAAACAATATGATGGAGAATAGCCTAGTTATCAAACAATATGATGGAAAGTAGCCTAGTTATCAAACAATATGATGGAGAATAGCCTAGTTATCAAACAATATACTATAGAATAGCCTAGTTATCAAACAATATGACAGAGGAACAACCGTATGATGAGAGAAGTGTTATGAGTTGAACCAGTTCTCCTTTATGGAAGTGAAGAGTGGATAATGAATTAATGAAGAAAGGCTGAAGCTGTTGAAGAAAACTGTAATGTATGCACCATAAGAAGACATTGTGGTAACATATGTTGATAAAAGATCAGAATAGGCGTATGAATACACACACACACACACACACACACACACACACACATATATATATATATATATATATATATATATATATATATATATATATGTGTGTGTGTGTGTGTGTGTGTGTGTATGTGTGTGCACATGTATACTCAACGCCGATGAAACTTCTCTCGTTCCTAATGTAAGAAATTAATCTTCTTTGGAGGATTTAAATGATTAGAGCAGATTAAAACGCGTAGATAGCGCGGAACCGATTCCTTCCCTTTCAAAGGCTTACATGACTTACAAAATCAGGGGGGGATTTACGAGCGAAGCATAACCGATGGTGATAACATTCGCGTCATTCTATCCCCATAGTCCTCAGAACTCTCACATTTGCATTATTCGCTCTGTGAGTGAGCGAGTGAGTTTGAGTGTGGTATGGGTGTGGGTGTGGGTGTGGGTGTGTGTGTGTTTAAATAAGTGAGTGTGCTGTGGGTGTGTGCGTGCATACATTTGCGTGTGTGTTTTGTGAGTGTGGATGTGTGTGTGCGTGTTGGTGTGAGTGTGTTTGTATTTGTGTGTGTGTGTATGAGTGTGTGTGTGTATCTGAGTGTCTCTGTGTTGTGAGTGAATGAGTGAGTGAGTGAGTGAGTGAGTGAGTGAGTGAGTGAGTGAGTGTGTGTGTGTGAGAGAGAGAGAGAGAGAGAGAGAGAGAGAGAGAGAGAGAGAGAGAGAGAGAGAGAATTATAAAACCTAATCGTTCCAAATCACCCTCAAGATTCTTCAGAGCTAAGTCGAAAATCTGCTTCACGACACATCTATCGTCCGCCAAATAAATCAAACAATTCACGCCGGATAAATCAAAGTTCAATAACCACTTAACAAAGTCATAACGGCGATACGACGAGAGCCGATCATTTCACAGAATCATGACTGACTTAAACGGAATGAAAGGGAGAAGTAAACTGAATTTCACTGAGTATGGACGCGCTTTACAGGTACTCTCTGACAACGTCACCCTTCGGGAGATATCCGTGAAAGCTCCCCTTACGTATCAAATGAACTTCAAGCGATTAAATGGTTCCCAGCAGAGAGGAATATTAACGAGAATATCTAATCAGATATATTATATGCTCAAGTCTTAGTCATAGCACAGAGCGTATGGATATAAACAAAAGGGCATCAGAGAGATGTGTTACCATGATCTCATTCTGAGATCATCTTACTGTCGCCTGACGCTTACAGGAGATAATCCCTACCCTCCCAGTTATAATATCACAATGAAACGAACGGCCATTACACTATTACTGCATTTCAATTACCGAGCGACGGCCCCCCCCCCCAAAGGCAAATGACGCAAAGTAAGCGGCGGGACACCAGCGCTAAAACATGGTTATAATCAAACACAATTTCCCATCCCATCCGCTATTTATGCCGGACTAATGGATGCAAATGGTCAAGAAGATTGTGTTTGTCATAGGAAGTATAATGGACTCTGTTATGCTAATAGCCCGCGTCCTAAAACACCAGCCTGATTGTATCTGCGACGAGATGGACGAGTAGCTCTGAATCTATTAGGACGGAAATTTCGTGCCCCGAAAAAAGGGGGTTTATAAATCGTGCGTGATGAAAGGGACGCGGATTCTCGCAACGTTTTCCATATTTCATGACGCTTTTTAGTCGATCTGCTGACGTCGGTGATCGACTACTTTCTGTTAATCAGGGTTTTACACATTATATCATCCTTTAAAGTAGATATGTTACAAGGAGTAGTGCTATGCGTGGTTCAGTTACTTGTATGCATTCCTGCCATCCTTGTATTACAGAGAGAGAGAGAGAGAGAGAGAGAGAGAGAGAGAGAGAGAGAGAGAGAGAGAGAGAGAGAGAGAGTGTCTGATTTATGTCTATTAAAATTCGGATCACAACACCTAGGTTATTGACGCTGTAATAAAATTAAATAGAAAACTAAAATTGAATAAGTTTAAAAGAAGTTTCATTTATAAAAATACCTAAAAATAATAAATGTATGCGAGCATAATCATACCTGTTTAAATATACTATCCATGCATACGCATACTTTATATGTATAAAATCTAAATTTTATTGAGGAGGCCCGCCTCCCTCACAACAAAGAGAGAGAGAGAGAGAGAGAGAGAGAGAGAGAGAGAGAGAGAGAGAGAGAGAGAGAGAGAGAGAGAAACTAGGTCGTAGTGTCACAGTACTTTTAAATGCCAACAGCAGCTGAACAAGCTTTCAAAAGTCAAAGATCAACAATATCAACAATATTAGTTTTTACATCTACCGAAAACTAATAATAAAATATTTCTAGTCAAATTTTCCAGCAGACCATACTTTTCTTTTCAGTAAAATATAATTTTACTTCTTCGAAAGATGACCCTTGTATTTTATTCTTTGCAGGTATTTAAAGTGGTCTGCGCTTAGCATGTTCGTACCATCAAAGATAATGTGACGGAAATCATTTCAAAATTTCATTTGAACTTAATTTAGGCCAACGTCGGGGGACCAGGTATAGAAACTTTTTCCATTAAAAACTCAAAAATACACACACACACACAAATACAAACACACACACACACACACAGTACATACGTGAAATAACACACACTTATACCGAGATTTATACATATATATATATGTATACACATATATGTGTGCATATAATTATACATACACACATGAATATATAAATAAATACACACACACACACACACACACACACACACACACACACATATATATATATATATATATATATATATATATATATATATATATATATATATATATATATATAGAGAGAGAGAGAGAGAGAGAGAGAGAGAGAGAGACAATTCCGTAAAACGTTATAACTTAACACTATTTACCTTAACATTTCAAGACATTCTATGCCTCGTTCTCAAAGCTATAAAAACAAAATGCAAATTAAGCGAAGACAACCTCAGGCATGACAGAAACACATAAGAAGAGTATAAAAGGCAAAATATGAAATAAAAGAGATTAGAGGAAACACAGCGCCAATTAGGTCAGAAGGTGAAGACTGGATGACACGCAGAGTTTGTCGGGGCGCCTGCGTATTCAGCTGGGGAAAGATTTCTGATTCATGTGCAACTGTATTCTAGAATGATCGATTCTCGATGGACATCTGAAGCCTTATCCGTGTTTTTCAAATCTTTGTATGCATTGTTGTAATGGCATTCCGTGGCAGTAATTAATACGTGGTAATTCTTAGCTTGATCATTTTGCGCCCCGAACTTTCATGTATGTATATATGCATCCTTGACGCCAGATAACCCACAATTAATCAATCAATGTATGCATCCATGCATGTGTGCGTACATACAGGTATGTATATATATATATATATATATATATATATATATATATATATATATATATATATATATATATATATATAGAGAGAGAGAGAGAGAGAGAGAGAGAGAGAGAGAGAGAGAGATTACTAGCCGAGACCGAACAGTTTTCAATATATATATGGAGGCAAAATTTAGAGAAGCTAAAGTATGAGAAAAATCAAGAAAAATTCCTAGTGTTCAATTCAAAACTCACAAATAACTGCTATTTCTACTTCCAAACATTATTATTATTATTATTATTATTATTATTATTATTATTATTATTATTATTATTATTATTATTATTATTATTATTAATATTATCAAACAAGCAGAAGGACTGGTAAAATAAAGCAAGTCACGTCCTCTGAACGCGACACATCAGACATTCGCTGAATCCTGATAATCTGACAAGGCAAAGGTTTAATTTCCAATCATCATCGAAGAAGGGCCGTGATTGCATTCAAAAGAGAAGGAGACGAAGCAGAATTTAAACTGTCTTTTAGAAATGAGCTTCGTATAGAAAGAGACACAAGCAAAATGCTTTCCAGTTTACCAAAGAATGAATAAGCAATCGCTGGCACTGTGGTGCCAGGTGCCACATTAAGAGAATTTACTTCGAGATATGACAATGTCTCTCTCTCTCTCCATTACCAGATTCGCTAAACGCCATCTCCGTCATTCTCTTTTCGCACAACTGACTCTTCAAAATGAAAATGATGAAAGAAGCGAACTGGGAATCGGGAAGAAATTATCGGGGAAGAATTGAGGAGGGGGGAGGAGGAGGAGATAGTGAGGTCTCCATCATCCCCTTGATTACTGACGTTCAGCCGTATCAGCAGCGCCACTAATATGCAATCTTCACTCCAGCCTTCCTTGATAATAGTCTAGAGTAAAAGAGAGAAAAAAGAAAGGCTGGAGTCATAACGAAAGATTATTCCTCTTATAATGTTTTAGCAAAGTCTTTCTAAGAAAAGACGGCGTCCAAAGGTAAATATTACATAAAATATGTCTCAGCCATATCCTGGGGAAATATGAGTATCATAATGAGCCCTTTCTGTCACACGGAGAGCCGAGTATTACTTAAGCAATTAGAGATATGGCCTTTATGCCTTCAAGTGTTTACTGAGAGAGAGAGAGAGAGAGAGAGAGAGAGAGAGAGAATGCAAATCATCTAAATGCAAAGTTCATGAATTACGTGTGTACCTTCGAGGTAGATTTATAAAAAGGAAGGAAAAATGTTCTCCAAGAGAAACTGCATAAAGGAGAGATAAAAAATATCGGTACCCATTTAATTAAGGGGAGTAGTTTATGAAGCACACCACTGTAGACGTTATTGTTAAAATATTTCATTTTTCATTATTATTATTATTATTATAACTTTAGAAGAAAAAAAGTAGTTTTAAACAGCTTTGAAAATCGACACGTATAAAATCAAAAGAAAACTAATTTTTGTTGTTGATAGTTTACTTTCTGTTCCACTTTCTTTTTTCACAAGTGAACCTTTCCAAAACCAAAGGCACCTCGAGCTGCCTAATTTTGTGAAAGCATTCAGCGGACACAGAAAACAGATGCCATAGTTATTTACCATTCACAATCACGAACTATCAAAATCATTCTGAAAATACAAGGCGTGACAACATTAAAGGTGATTAAGAGATATAACTAGGCCAAAAGTTATTAAGAATTCATAGCCATACACAAAAGTTTTAACAACTGGATATAATTTCCAATGACATTATGTTGTCCTAAACATATTCCTCACAGTGAACTTCTGAACTATCTTTTTATTCTATAGTAATATTTTTGATATAAGCTTTTCTATTTAAAATTTTGGCAAATGTCAACCATTCTGATAATGCAAATAAATGAAAAGATAAGAATTCCCCATTAACCCCTCTCTCTCTCTCTCTCTCTCTCTCTCTCTCTCTCTCTCTCTCTCTCTCTCTCTCTCTCTCTCTCTCTCTAGTTCTTTTGTTTTGTTACTTCCTCTCCAGCAAATTTTTTTGTTTTCGAAGAATATTTTCCGAAAACAGGCACCTATACAATTTAAGCCACTAGGAAACATTTACGGGAGACAGGAAAGACAGATGAATGGAAAATGATTCATCGGCCAATGCATCATTGCTATAAACATCATCCTGGGAACAAACAGCCTTCAAATAGCAAAAGTGATCCTACAAGTAACCTGGTCAAAAGCAGTTGCCCTACAATGCAAAGAAAAAAAAAAAAAAAAACAAAATGTAAATAGGAAGATACTGATGACAAATCTCACAGAGAGATTTGAAAAGAGGTCTTGTCAACACTACGATGAAAAGGACTTTTAATTTGCATGTAAGATTAACTTTTTCATGACGGCAGAGTGTAATGAATTTCAGACTGGAAACGGTTAAGGGAACGTTTTGTAAAACAGAAATAAATATATTTTTGAATCCTGCTCTAAACATCCTTTTTATACAATGGACAGGTCTAAAACGTCGAGAGGAAGTGGTACCGCCAGGCCTAAAAAATCTGTCAATATGAGCTTATTTCACAAAAACTGAAAGACAATTTCAATTTGCTGGAAAAAAAAAATCATATATAAATAATGTCAAGAAACGATTTAGAGAACGCTACAGGAAAACACAGGCAAATAAACATGTTTTTAGCCGTGTTTTAAAACTGAAATAACTGACTTCAGATACGAAAATAATATAGAAAAATTTATATTTCATACATCAAACTAATAATACCTTGAAGCACGACTGTCAAGGTGGGTTCTTTAACAAGGTCACAAAACTGGATAAACACTTCCATACTAGATAAACACTTCCATACTAGATAAATACTTCCATACTAGATAAACACTTCCATACTAGATAAACACTTCCATACACCCCAACTGCAATAAAAATGATAATCCCTTTTGAAAATGGCTTATTTAGAGTGATAATATAACTGAAAATACCTTCTAAAAATAGCTTATTTAGAGTTATAAGGAAATAAGACTGTGACACGTATTATGCAATAAAATCCACCACCTACTGAGAGTTGAAACAAAGCTATCAAGTATTTTTGCATTGGAATCAGTCATAAGCAGAATTGAGCATGATTCCCAGATATTCAGTGCTTTCTATTATGAAATCTTAATTTGTCAGTCAAGCATTTTAGGAATAAGCAATTCCTATTTAATCATTTAGATCATGAAATGGATCATTATTATATAAATGCATCAAGCTATCTAGTATTTTCCTGTCTACTAAGCATGAATCATTTCCATGATTTAATACACAGTAACTTTCAAAGGCCCATACAGGTATTGTCCTTGTATTTGATAAGCTTTACATATGTTGGGATAGGGCCTTTGGACTTTTTAGAGTAACCGAATTATTTTTAGCCTAGAATTCAATACTTAACCCAGGTATCAAACTTATGAAACTATGAGGACGTAACGTATTTACCACAGCTAAAACACCTGAGTATATTTTGCAGTAACTACTGTAAACAAGCAAAAAATGCGCGGAAGTTTCTTCGGCGAAATCGAGTTTTCTGTATAGCGTATAATCAAGGCCACCGAAAATAGATCTATCTTTCGGTGGTCTCGGTATAATGTTGTATGAGCCGCGGCCCATGAAACTCTCAGCCGGCCGTGGCGGCCTGTGTTGTTGCGTTGCTAGAAGCATGATTATGGCTAACTTTAAACTTGAATAAAATAAAAACTACTGAGGCTAGAGGGCTGCAGTTTGGTATGTTTGATGATTGGAGGGTGGATGATCAACATACCAATTTGCAGCCCCCTAGCCTCAGTAGTTTTTAATATCTGAGGGCGGACAGAAAAAAGTGCGGACGGACAAACAAAGCCGGCACAATAGTTTTCTTTTCAGAAAACTAAAATGGAGCTGATAATATTTGGGGTCTGATGTCTTTTTCGCATTTTGTAGTCAAATACTGCACAAACTGGAAAGGGGACAGTACTACATGGAACTTGTCCTTCCTGAAAACGAAACTATAGTGCTTCATCCAAGTCAGTCAGCATTGTTTAACCCCTAGATTTATTAAAAATCAAAGATCGGCAGCATTACCCCTGATTCAAGGTGTGATTCAAGAGACAAAGGGACTTAATTTTACTCTCCTTTTTTAACGCTCTCTGTCATTACAGAATATTTCAGCTTACTGCTGCAAAAACTCTCATTGACTTCTACCAACTTAGCTTGCTCATTCCTCCCGGCGAATAGCTACCCCAAATAAACAATAGTAATTATAACAGATCCAATTACAGCGGGTGAAGCACTTCATAATATGCGGCCGAAGGGAGGGGAGTAGGGGAGGAGGAGGGGGAGGGAGGGGAAGGGGAGGGGAGGAAATGCAGGCAATAACACCATTTTTATTTATTGAAATTACTAAGTGATATTGGCTACGATGAGATTTATGAGCTACAAGTAATATATACAACGGTGTTATTATTATTATTATTATTATTATTATTATTATTATTATTATTATTATTATTATTATTATCATATGAACTCTTTACCCATTTCACGAAGGTAAGAGGAAATACAATCCTCACGAAACAAGGATATATCGTATCAACAACGTTAACATACATCTAACCTTCCACCAAGCCAGAAATATAAAGAAACCACAACATACACAACTGAAGATTATCGAATTTACATTTTATATATATTACTTATACCTGTCGGATAACTTTTAGAGCACAATGCAAAATAAAACAAGTAAAAAATGCGCCGAAGTTTCTTCGGCGCAATCGAGTTTTCTGTACAGCGTATAATACTGTATGACCAGCGGTCCATGAATCTTTCAGTTTATCCTATATCGTTGCCAGAAGCAAGATTATTGTTAAATTTAACCTTAAATAAAATAAAAACTACTGGGGCTAGAGGGCTGCAATTTGGTATGTTTGATGATTGGAGGGTGGATATTCAACATACCAATTTGCAGCCCTGTAGCCTCAGTAGTTTTTAAGATCTGAGGGCGGACAGAAAAAGTGCGGACAGAAAAAAGTGCGGATAGAATAAAGTGCCGACGGACAGACAAAGTCAGCACAATAGTTTTCTTTTACAGAAAACTAAAAAGCTAAAATAAAAAGCTAGAATTAAAAAATAAATCTCTAGATTTTACAAAAATATGAACAAAGGCATAAATAAACAGTAATCTGGATAGAGCATGAAAAACCTCACTGGGTAGAATATATATTCGTGAGCGAATCAGTAACAGCTATCTTGAGTCTCATATAGGTTCTATATAGTTTCAGGTCTTCTAGACAATGAAACGGAGCGACGCCAAATGAACAACAGTAAAAGCCCTTTCAGCAAAACTCATAAAAAACATCATAATCTTGACAGCGCAGAGCATAATGGAACCACGAAACATCTGTACAAAACACAATAAAATGTCAGGCGTCAGCCATAACCCAGTACCCAAATAAATTTCGTGACCTAACTGGATATATGCACAATAAAAATAAAACGAGAATTTACCGAAATGCGAGCTGATAAATTCGCCGAATTTCTGGCAATTTTTGCTCCGGAATAAAATTCGGGATTTGAATAGATTTTGTTAATAAAAAAATGATGGGTGATTTCCTGAACTATATCGCGCGCTATCGCGGCGCTACTAACGCACGGCAGCGAAAGCTTATATTGCTTTTATTTTATCCAGAAACCAAAATGAGCGCTTCTTTTTTTTAAGAGAAACGGAACAGGAATACATGAAATAATAGAGAATTCGGGAATTATTATTATTATTATTATTATTATTATTATTATTATTTGTCAATCGTTTGATATGATCTTCTGACTAACTCCTAACTTACACTGAAAACCTATAATCTTTTATTGAAGTTTACGCTAACGGCCAAGAAACTTATAAACTCTAGAAAGATGAACTTATACCAAATTAGCATCCAGGTTCGTCAGTGAATTTGTCCAGCCTGTGGTTGCCGACTTCATAAGACACAAAATCCTTTGACACAATATCATCCATAGTAGATTACGAACACCCAATGGCACTTTTTTCCTCTACCGTATATCTTTGACACGGAATGCAAAAAGCATACTTAACGCTTCGATAACTAAATTTTATATGTTTTAGTAAGTTTTCCCTCGAAGTGTTGGTTTTCAAAAGCTCTTTCACGCTTCGATAGCTGAATTTTATATGTTTCAGTAAGTTTTCCCTCAAAGTGTTGGTTTTTAAAAGCTCTTTCACGCTTCGATAGCTGAATTTTATATGTTTTAGTAAGTTCTTCCTCAAAGTGTTGGTTTTTAAAGGCTATTTTCTTTATCAACTCAGTGACTAAATGGATATCTTATTATTGACAGTACCTACATGCCATGCCAAAATTAAAACAGATATGTTTTCGCAACCAAAGCCTTCAAAATCACTGCTGCCAGTTTGCTGACAATGTATATAAATTATGTAACACAGAATAACAAAAACAAAAACAAATTCTGTCGTTTTCCATTCATCTACTTACACAGGAGAGTCTACTACGGTTAATGCTTAATTAAATACAGCAATGGGAACTTTAGTAATGAAGGGTTCGGTAATTTCATGCGCACACAGCACGAGATTTACAAATAAATAGGATATACGTGACTGTAGCATAATTTACATGTCTAGTTGGGTAATTGGTTCCTCTTTACAGTAATTTCTGCTTATGACTTATGAGAGGATTGCAAACTAATTTTATTCATATATATGAGGGTGCAGCATTGCTATGTTCCATTCTGAAACACAAGATTAATTTCAATAAATTTGTTTATGTGGTCATATGTAAAAGGGCGATTCAGGTCAACGATGGAAAGCAGTTTTCAGTTCAGCACAATATTATATAATATACGATGGAAAACAGTTTCCAGTTCAGCACAAGATATACATACATATATATATATATATATATATATATATATATATATATATATATATATATATATATATATATATATATATACATATATATATATATATATATATATATATATATATATATATATATATATATATATATATATATATATATATATATATATATATATATATATATATATATATATATATATATACACACACACACACGATGGAAAACAGTTTCAAGTTCAGCACAAGATATATATATATATATATATATATATATATATATATATATATATATATATATATATATATATATATATATATATATATAATATATATATATATACATATGTATATATATATATAGTATGTATATATATATATATATATATTAAAAAAAAGTATATATATATACATATATATATATATATATATATATATATATATATATATATATATATATATATATATATATGTATATATTATATATATATATATATACTAAATGCACTACTGAAGAAAATCAACCCTTTCAATAACTGGAAAGAATCAATCCTGGCGAGCATCAGTTACTATCACCTGACTGCGGAAGTTCCCTCACAATCTCATCGACTAGCGCCATTTTAAGAACAAATCTTTAACTGAAATCCTTCCTGCAAATGTCTTTTTCACAAACAATATTTTTTTCGTTAAGAGCACCTTCCAGTTTTGCATCTGTGAGATCTATCTCGTCTTATCCTTAACATTCATCAACATAGGCGTAATATATTCTGTGTGGCTTAATGCGCGTCACTGTAGTCCTGAGTTCTTGTCTTCCGTGGTTCGAGCCCACGAGACGATGAACTTATAAAAAAAAAAAAAATCCCATCGGATAACATATATGAAGATATATTATTTCCGAGGTAGAGCGACTTGGACATTACAGGACATTTGTAGCTTAATGCATGTATATGGATCACGGTGATGTGATAAAGTTCATTCATATATATATATATATATATATATATATATATATATATATATATATATATATATATATATATATATGTGTGTAAATATATATGTATATATATACATATATATATATTATAGAATATCATATATATAGGAGTATTCATACACTTTCCAGATTGAGCTATACTTAAAAAAAAAAAACTTGCATTAGTAAACGCTAAAGAGGAAAAAAAAATCGCTTATCTAACCTCAGAAACACGCTCAAGCCATTGCCATACACTTTTGTACCTAACTAAAAAGATACGAAGGACACAGACATTTTCGCATCAATGGGCTGGATGAGTAATAATCCCTCAGAATAATTACTTTGATATATACACCTGGGAGACCGGAATCGGAGGTCGAAAGCATTAATATGTATTATCCTGTCAAGATCCATACCACGAGTGCTGCCTGGAGACTCTCTAAGCATAAGAAAATTAGGCGTACGTTTTAGTTTTCTGTAGAAGAAAACTACTGTGCCGGCTTTGTCTGTCCGGACTTTTTCTGTCCGCCCTCAGATCTTAAAAACTACTGGGGCTAGAGGGCTGCATTTTGGTATGTTGATCATCCGCCCTCCAATCATCAAAAATAACAAATTGCAGCCCTCTAGCGTCAATAGTTTTTATTTTATTTAAGGTTGAATTTAGCCATAATCGTGCGTCTGACAACGCAACAACACAAGCCACCACAGCCGGCTGAGAGGTTCATGGGAACGCGGCTCACACAGCATTATGCCGAGACCACCGAAAGACAGATCTGTTTTCGATGGCCTTGATTATACGCTTTACAGAAAACTAGACTGCGCCGAAGAAACTTCGGCGCATTTTATACTTGTTTATTTCTGGAGTGTGTGTACAAGCCACGACGAAAGAGGATCGCCGCCATTTTGTCTCTGTTTCATTTCCATTACATTTCGCATATTCATGACTCTTAAGAAGCTTGCGAGACCAATCCTATTACGATGAGTAATGTGCCTCACTTTGCTTGATGGTCTAAGTAATAATCGAAATTATTTATTCCTTCTGATGGTAAAACAGTTCTAACAAGAGGGGATCTCCGCCATTTTGTTTCATTTCTCTACCATATTTAGTATGTTCATGAATCTTAAGCTAGTGTGATAAATCCTACAAGGATGAGTCATATCCCTTAAGTTTTCTAAGATGGTTTAAGTAAAAATTGAAATCCTTTGTTCGTTCTCGTGAAATTTAAAATATTACTTTAGCAGACATCTGATAAAACAAAAACCTTTATATTATATTCAGATTAACTTTATTGTCTCTCAATACCCAAGAATTTCTGCTGGTTCATCATTTGTTATTCATCTCTCTACTCTTACATCTACCTAACCTTCTCATGTCATCAATTACCAGAATAATATTTGGGATGCCTCAGCAGAGCTGACTTTATGATTCAAGTGTAAGTGCAATGTAAACACCACTGTAATACAGTCGTTATAATTTAGTAATATGAAAGACCCAATGGAAACGAACTAGAAGCCTTAAGAAAGTTTCAACCTGATAACATATAAGTTGGAATGGCGAAAAACGTTTTAGTGTTCTGTAAAAGAAAACTATTGTGCCGGCTTTGTCTGTCCGTCCACACTTTTTCTGTCCGCCCTCAGATCTTAAAAACTACTGAGGCTAGAGGGCTGCTAATTGGTATGTAGAGCATCCACCCTCCAATCATCAAACATAAATTGCAGCCCTCTAGACTCAGTAGTTTTTATTTCATTTAAGGTTAAAGTTAGACATAATATGCATCTGGCAACGATACAGAACAGGCCACCACCGGCCCGTGGCTAAAGTTTTACGGGCCGCGACTCATACAGCATTATACCGAAAGATAGACCTATTTTCGGTGGCCTTGATTACACGATGTACAGAAAAAACTTCGGCCCATTTTTTACTTGTTTGTTGAAATACCCAACTACAAAGATAACTTTGTATACAAAATTTCCGCTGAAACAAAGAAAACAAAAATGTGGAAGGAGTCATTTAGTGTCCCCCCACACCTCGCCCTCTCTCTCGCCCTTGATGGTGTCACTGGGTGAGGTCCGAACTCCCCTGTGAGGCTACTGTCCTTCTCGAAGTCACTGTCTTTCCCCCTGTGGGAATAAAACTCCACGTTTTCCCCTCATTATTCTCCCTTCTTTTTCCCCTCAGAAGCCTGAGGAAGAAATGGGTGTGGTTTCCTTTCTGCAAGACTTCACTCTGCCTTTTTTTTTTTTTTTTTATCTTGAAGTGCAAAGGCGACAAACGCCCTCTTTTCGTCTACGGGCTGGAAAATCGACAAGAAAATACTGGCGAGTGAAAACGAAAACAAAACATTCCTTTATTGTGTCACATCACTGAAGACCAAAAAGAAATTGTTTTTCGTCACTTCAAAACCTTGTGTCATTAACCGCGCTAACTTGACTAACTGTATCCGGAGATGAAAGCCACCACAAATCGCGAGGTTCAAGTTAAGTGCGGGAAGAAGAAGAAGAAGAAGAAGAAGAAGAAGAAGAAGAAGAAGAAGAAGAAGAAGAAGAAGCAAGATTCATAATTTTGCCGCCGAAGGCATCAAAGGTTCTACGTGGAGTAAGGCAGCCTGGGTATCCTAACTCCCCTTCCAAACTCCTTCTCCCTAAATCCTCCTCCCCGCCAGGACTCTCCCCCAGGTACCCATCAAAGGCAAGCCGCACATCACAGAGCCTGTTTGAAGTCTGACTCCCAGGCATATATCCCCACACATACGCATACTGCCAACAACAACAACTATTACCACTACTACTACTACTATTACTATAACTACTACTACTGATACTATCACTCCTACTACTCCTTCTCCTACTACGAGAGCCCCAAGAACGGAACTCGGGAGCGTCAACCACTGGATGCACTTCAAATGCAGCGCCCCTTAATCAAGAGGAATCTGGGATATGCTTTCATCCCGATGAGAGAATGGTGATATTAGGAGCAGGTCTTAATCATGCAAAGAACATTCCACGTTCCACGCACGCTGAGTTAATCACACGACGACTGTGAGAAGAGACTGGGAGAAAACGAATCCCTTCTGTTATGTCGAACGAGCTGAAGAATTATCCCGCTATGTGCAAAAGTCAATTTGGAAGAAATACAAAAACAATATTGTCTGTGTATGCCACTTGTATCTTGAAGCAGAAATTCTGTGTGAAAACAACCATTCTGTTATGCAGAATCAGAGTAAAACGCCTCCATATATAACTGCACAAAAACACACACACACACACACACACACACACACACACACACACACTGTATATATATATATATATATATATATATATATATATATATATATATATATATATATATATATATATATATATATATATATATATTATAATAATGAACATTATTTTATAATTTTCAATTTCTATTTTCATATTTTGTTCTCTATTATTTCTATTCATATTTGCACATAAAAATGGATTTGCATGCAAACTTAATGAATAACTCATGTTTTCTAAGAAATACAAATATTGTCATTTTCGTATTATATTCCGTTTAAGAAAACTAATGAGGCCTCTATAAACCCCACAAAGAACGCTGCTGAAAAAAAAAACCTTGATTCAAGTGAGTAATTTAATCCTGACTTGTTATCAGGATCCTAAATGTAGGGACGAATCGCTCATCCCATCAATCAATTTCTGCTTCCTGGGCACCCGTCACCCTTCCCCGCAGAATAGAATGCTCATAAACTATTCCCAGTCGTGTTTCAATTTCACTGACAGTCAATGAATAATAAGCACCCTTCCTGCCCCTTATAAACATTTATGATTTAATTAGTCACTTGACAATTCATAAATATAATCCTCTCTTGCCATACATAACTCAATGAAGGTTCTTATTAGCAGAGTGCATTGTATTAAACTCAAATAAATAGAGCAATTGTTGCTTTCCCTTTCGCCCATAACTTGCGTAGCTACAAATTCACTTAACTAATGCAAGCTTTGTAAGACCCTACATGGGATTTGGGATGCAACATTTTCTTTTATCTTCGTCTTATGCGTGCATATTCATACACACGTATTGCATATATATATATATATATATATATATATATATATATATATATATATATATATATATATATATATATATATATATATATATATATATATATATATACATATATATACGTATATTATATATATATATATATATATATATATATATATATATATATATAATTATTACACCCAGGTGGTTATTTAGTATAATGTCGAAATCTTCGTCTCCTAATTGCAGATGCATTACTTGTACGAGTTCGAAGAGAATGTATAATTTAACATTTTCAAATATAATCCGCCCAATCAATCAGCTATTTTGAATCCATTTCAGAGAATAATTGCCAGGATATGCTCAATTAACAATTAACTGGCACTCTGAAACAATAGCTGACGTTACATGGAATAACGACAGCTTTCTGTAATTAGGTTAAGGTCATGTTTGTAATCCATGATGCATATATTCTCTAGAAACCTAGGTGGTATTTAGCATGATCTAACTGCAGTATTTCAGACAATAAAAATAAATCAAAATTTACGTAATATATCTTTTATTTTCCATGCTTCCAGCTTACCCTATCTTTTCTTTCCCATAACAGACAAACTGTAATAGCATACAATAAGTGGAATCTAGTATATCTCCTCTTGACAGAGTGAAAACTCAGACCAGTCATGAGAACAGCAACTGCTTACAATGTCTTGATGTTTAAAACCAATCATGTTATCCACTGGGGCCAGATAGAAATGGAAGTGATACAGAAATAACTGAGATACTGCATATAGCTGTCCAAGGCAAATGAAAATTGAGGATGGTTTCTTAGTAGGGGTGAACACTGACGGTGCCTTCTTAGGTGGAAGTGAACATCGAGGACAGTTTCTTAGAAGGAAGTGAAGAAGAACAGTTTCTTAGAAGGAAGTGAAGGAGGACAGTTTCTTAGAAGGAAGTGAAGGAGGACAGTTTCCTAGAAGGAAGTGAAGGAGGGCAATTTCTTAGAGGGAAGTGAAGGAGGACAGTTTCTTAGAGGGAAGTGAAGGAGGACAGTTTCTTAGAAGGAAGTGAAGGAGGACAGTTTCTTAGGAGGAAGTGACACTGAGGACGGTTTCTCAGCAGGAAATAAATACTGAGGATGGTTTCTTTGAAGGAAGTGAACACTGAGAACGGTTTCTTTAAAGGAAGTGGACAGTAAAGATGGTTTCCTAGCGGGAAGTGAACACTGACGACAGTTTCTCTGAGAGAGTGAATTCTCAGCTTGATTCTTTTAGTTGGAAAGTGAACTGTGTATATGTGTGTGTATATATATGTATGTATGTATGTATATATATATATATATATATATATATATATATATATATATATATATATATATATATATATATATATAAATATATATATATATATACATATACATATATATATATATATATATATATATATATATATATATATATATATATATATATATATATATATATATATATATATATATATATATATAGGATCATTAAGCCATTCAGAATGACATCTCTAAGACGTAACATATATCACCAACTTTATGGATGCGTCAAATTACCAAGCAAATCTTCTGAGCATATGAAGGGACAGCAAAATAAAAAAGAAAAAAGTACGGTAATCCGTACATACGTCATGAAACAATATAAATCCTGCCTTTACAACCCTGAAACACCATGAATCCTCTCTTCACAAGACAGAGATGTGATGACATCCGAATGCAGAGAAATACAAGCGTGATTTGAACAAAGAAAGGCTGTGGTTTATGACAACGACTCAAGAATTTCTCTCAAAGCGCTCTGATTTCCAACAGAGCGAAATTCGTCTTACGAAATGTAAGTGAGCAGAGAAAGATTTAAATAAACTTCCGGGAACAGGCAACGAAGCCGCCAGCCAAAATTCGGCTGATAACAGCAAACGCTGTCGAAGGCAAAGATGTAAAATTCTCAGTTCTTAGAAAAGAGATTATTAACGGGATTAACGGTAAAAATAATTTCCCTAATTCTAGGATGCAATGCTCAAAATTCTTGATATAAATAAATTTTATTTGTTAGTGCTGATGGAAGAATATGTCCCAAAATTGCAATGAATGGAAGGACGACTGTTTTTTGAAGAAGACACGATAAAGATAAGGACAGAGTGACCCATCAAAAGAACAACACCAAAAATGTCATCATGGGTCTTCGTCCAATTATAAAGAGCATAACACAGAGATGACGGAACTAGCAAACCAAAGGTTTATATCGAGGATCCAATGGCACAGTCATGTAATGAGAAAAGAAGAAAGGGTAGGCTTCTTTTCAATGGTGTGACACTGGCATGGAGAGACAAGGCTGAAATTTAACTAAAATGAAATCAGATGAGTGGAAAAATGTTTATATATGATTAATATAGACGTTTTGTAATAAAAGAGGAGGGTAGTGAATTCTTGAAAAACTGGTGTTTATAAAGATCAAGGGTAGTGTAGTAAAGAAAAGGCAAATAATGCTAAAACGTTGGAAATTTTTGCAAGGATGGGCAAAATAACTTATAGGCTTGTAAGAAAAAAAGATTATAAGAATATCTGAAAACGGGAATGAATTATGATGGAGTTTCTGAACAAACAAGAAAATGATACGACGCAAAAATATGTGAAATAACAGACTCACCAAAGGAAACAAATATGAAATAATACGAATGATCAATTATGTAATACTGAAGTGTATCAGAGATAATAAATTAACATACATGAATACTTTGAACCACAACAAAAGTATGCGCTTAATACGAATTGTAGAACAAGAAACATGAGATGAACGACTTTAAAAAGTAAAAATTAAAAACAAACGAAGCTGGCCACCCAAAATTCTCAAGATCCGTCAGCGACGAAGAATTTTAGGCAATTTGAAAATAACTGGAAAAGCCAAAATAGAAAAAAAAAAATGAGACATACGGCAGAAGAGCCGAGATGCATGGAATGTCATACATAAAAAAAGGTCAGACTGATGAACTAGAATATTACACAGACTTTAACGAGCTGAAAGCTGCTCTCCCTAAATTTCAGTTTCCCGCCGTTGTCTCGTTGAAATGGATAAATGAGAAGGCCCCAACAACAACAACATGGCCCTTGTTTATTATGCCTCGTCTTCAAGTATCAAGTGGAGAGCCCCTGACCAGCACTGGACAAACACAAGGCTGAGTGAATCTCGAAATGGAATTCCATTTGCAGCAGACAGTACTTATCCATATGCATCTCGGACGCGTTCAACAGACCGCAGGAGGTGAGTATTTGTTCGGGTGTATCGTTTCCAAAGGTTAGCAGGTGCTGAACTCAGCTGATGAATTGACAATGAGTAATTTCAGTTTAAAACAAGTAAGAAAATGAGCCGAAGTTTCTTCGGCGCAATCGAGTTTTCTGTACAGCCGCTACAGCGTATAATCGAGGCCACCGAAAATAGATCTATCTTTTGGTGGCCTCGGTATAAGGCTGTATGAGCTGCGGTCCATGAAACTTTAACCACTGCCCGGTGGTGGCATGTCCCATATAACTGCCAGAAGCACGATTATGGCTAACCGTAAACTTAAATAAAATAAAAGCTACTGAGGATAGAAGGCTGCAATTTGGTATGTTTGCTGATTGGAGGGTGGATGATCAATATACCAATCTGCAGCCGCCCTCTGGCCTCAGTAGTTTTTAAGATCTGAGGGCGGACAGAAAAAGTGCGTACAGAAAAAAGTGGGGACGGACAGACAAAGTCGGCACAATAGTTTACTGTAAAAAAGAAATCCCTGCGATCTACAAAAATGTAAAGCATTCAGCAACGATCAGATATCAAACAGAATGAAAAATCCCCACCAAGGAAATATGACACTTAATGACAGCTTTAAGTCTCCTCGGTCATTGGGCATATTCCATGCTATTTGCAAAAACAAGGTTCAAAATATTTAGTACTCCGGGAAGCTTATCACAATGAATATGCATTAAGACTTTAACCGGATCATTTCGTGAACAAAAAAAAAAAAAAAAAAAAAAAAAAAGCAGCCCCCCACAAAAAAAAAAAATCATTAATTAAAAGTAAAGACATTAAACATATATTCATTGTGGTAATGTCATTGCTCTTTTTTTCTGTTAATAGCGTATGTACATAGAATGAAATGTTGATAAAAGAAAAATGAATTTTAATTGTACTGCTGTGTACATACAGCACAGTACTGTTCAAGACACCAACATCCAATGTTGTTTTATGTAACAAAGCACAGTGCTTCATGAAACAAAATGAGGTAACAAATTGTACCGCATGTCTTTAAATTTATTAGTAAGAACGATTTAGTAGGAACGATTAATCCCAACTAGTAGTCTATAAAAGAGTGCTTTTGAGAGAGAGAGAGAGAGAGAGAGAGAGAGAGAGAGAGAGAGAGAGAGAGAGAGAGAGAGGATAAATTCTGAAGGAAGCTAAATTCTTCTAATTAAGCTATAAATCGTAGTCTTCGTAATATAAGGAAACAGGATATCATGCGACTACTTTGACAAGAAAAGCTATCTGCTACAGCTAAAGAAGCATAAACATCTCAAAACAAATTAATATACATTGCTTTACATTTGTTGTTTATTTTTAAGACGCAATGAATGCATAATCCACCAAAATAAACAAAATATTCTATAAAAACTGCAAGTGACTCCATTAACAAAATCCTTGACAATAACCGTCCATTCCTTAGAACGACGTGACTCCTGAACACGATCAGGAAAATAATACAATTTTGTTTATTTAGGAATTGAAAAATCATGTGCCTCGCTTTGTGAGTCTGATAAAGCATGAAACATCATTAGTCATGCTAAACGGTCTGGGTAACGTAAAACGCAACTCATTAGTGCTTTTTTTCCGATAATTTGTGGATATTATTATGATTATCATTCTTGAGGGAGATGTGTGTGTGTGTGTGAATGTATACTTGGCCATCCGGAAGCAGCAATGTTCTCCAAACTGTTAATGACAATTTCGCTAAAGGAAACATATATAAAAAGACACATTTAACCTACTTTATGAAAACGGGGGAAAGTTAATTAAACAACGAAATAGATAACAAAAATCAATTAAGGGGTGAAAGACATGGCAAAAAAGGTCAACGCGATCATCTAATTATTTACAGACCACCTAAAGAGAGAGAGAGAGAGAGAGAGAGAGAGAGAGAGAGTTTGTTTCTCTCCTGTCTTCGTTATCTTCATCTGCGGTAATTATATTAACGGACGGGAAACAAGGGAAACGTATTATTTCATCATATTTTCAAACAACGAAAAAATAATTGCTAATTACGTTTGTTATTAAAATACTGATATTAAATTCTTTGCAACAAGAGAAAAAGTAATGGCAATTTTCGTCAAGCCAGCCGTAATTAGAAAAAAATAGTAGTTCATGTGCGAAATATATATATATATATATTTATAAATCCATATATATATATATATATATATATATATATATATATATATATATATATATATATATATATATATATATATATATATATATATATATATATATATATATATTATATATATATAATTCATACTCTGTATACAAAACCCAGCCAGGTACAGGTACATTCATTCTTAAACTGTGAACTTGCAAGTCCAGTTGATGATACGGATCGAGAGAGAAGCTTTCACTATAAGAAATCACAAAATGAGCGACCCCAAATTATCTGGTATCTTCTGATATATATGACGAATTTAAATCCTGTACAACCGAACGATTTTACAGATAATATAAAATCTTTCTCAGATATGACATCACAAAGGCAAAGAAGGGGAAACACATTCAAATCTAAGTTGGTCAATCCATTCACGTCAGTTGACGCCAAAATATATTCCTGCCAATTTATGTTTGCTTTCGTGTGTAGCAGAACACGATTTTTCCCGTTTTAATTTACTATTTTTTCTCCGTGAATTATTCAGTCATTTCTCAGGCGGCCGTGAGGGCATCCACTTTCTTTCCTGCCTGCCTTACGAAGCTTATTTCAAAATATGTATTTATTAATTTTTTGTTTTTAGGTTACCTATCATATTTTTGCCCCTTCAATTTTCAAGAACGTCTCACAGGGAAAATGCCTCCAAGACACAAAGGGAGGTATATTCGTACAGTTCGCCTTTTACAGTAAAATTTGCACTGAAATTCATAGAACATTTGACATTATCTTCAGGGAATCAATTTCCATGAACAAAATAATTTCTTTAAGTGTATTTCTTTTGAGGTTAGTGAGACGTTCTGTATGTTCATTTCTTGGCTTTGCAATCAAAATTCCATCTTACATATTCGAATATAATTCTATCAACGCTTATAACCACATAATTATAACAAAGCATGAATTCTATTATACTATCTTCCTCATATGCTGCTTACGCATTTTACAACAATTGGGCAAAGCAACAAACTTCCAGTAATGTTCTCTCTCACTCTCTCTCTCTCTCTCTCTCTCCCTTTCTCTCTCTCTCTCTCTCTCTCTCTCTCTCTCTCTCTCTCTCTCTCTCTCTCTCTCTCTCTCTCTCTCTATATATATATATATATATATATATATATATATATATATATATATATATATATATATATATATATATATATATATATATATATATATATATATATACGTGTCACATCCATCGTGACAATTTTTACCTCACAAAAATTGAGCTACGAATATTGTTGAACATAATTATAACTCCCCTTGGGCGTAAGTTATTCTCGAGGTATAGGAAACTAGATATTAAACGATATCTGTGCATGAACAAATAAAACCACCTTCCATACAAAATTAAAACCCCAATTTAATACAATTCCAAAGAAAACTGCATCAGCTGACGAAACCACACGGGAACAATACAGCAATGAAAAAAATAAATACCAGCGCAGTGCCACCCTTATTACACGTAGGTGTAATTATTCAAAGGCGCCAGTGCCGCGTCTCCCACGCAAAAAGCCATGGACGAGAGGAGTGAGGAGGAGGAGTACTAGGTAGGAAAAGAGAGAAGGTGCAGTGAGGGGGAACATTTTTCTCACTGCCTGCTTGACTGGTCATTCCAATTCATTGGGAATCTAATGGGTTCCAGATTCTTTAATAACCGCGTCCATGAGGGCATTGGTTACCAAGTCAGTTCCGGTGCGGAATTACAGCATTGCACTGATGTGGTTAGACAGTTCTAGTAGGACATTATTATTTTGATGAAATGTGGTTGGCCAGTCCTAGTGGGAAATGATTTTGTTGATAAAATGTGGTCAATCAGTTCTTGTAAGGATTATATTGATAAAGTGTGGTTAATTAGTTCTTGTAGGAAATCGTTATGCTGATGAAATGTGGTTAATCAGTTCTAGTAGAAAATTGTTAGACTGATAAAATGTAGTTAATCAGTTCTATACGAAAATAATTGTACTGATGAAATGTGGTTAGCCAGTACTGGTAGGAAATTATTTAATAGATAAAATGTGGTTAATCAGTTCTAGAAGGAAATTAATGTACTGATGAAATGTGGTTAGCTAGTGCTAGTAGGAAATTACTTAACTGATAAAATAGATAAAATAAGGTTAATCAGGTCTAGTAGGAAAATATATGGAGGAAGTGTGGATAAATAGTTTAGTATAAAATTATTATTCTGAAAAAATATGGCTAATTAGTTCCAATAGGAAATTATTATTTTGAATATAATGTGGTTAGCCAGTTCTAATAGGAAGTTATGATGCTGATGAAATGTGGTTAATTTGGTACTGTAGGTAATTATTATATTGATAAAATATGGTTAACCAGTTCTAGTATAAAATTATTATATTGAAAAAAAATTCGTTAGCCAGTTATAGTAGGAAATTATTATACTGATAATATGTAGTTAGCCAGTTCTAGCGGGAAATTATTATATTGATAAAATCTGAGTAATCAGTTATTTTACGTAATTATTATATTGATAAAATGGTGTTAATCAGTTCTAGTAGGAATTATTATACTGATAAAATTGTAGGAAATTATTACATTGATAAAATGCTGTCAATCAGTTCTAGTAGGAATTATTATACTGATAAAATGTGGTTAAACCATTCTAGCAGGAAATTATTATGTTGATAAAATGTGGAAAATAAGTTCTAGCAGGAAATTATTATACTGATAAAATGTGGTTAATCAGTTCTAGTATGAAATTACTAAGTTGATAAAATTTGGCTAATCAGTTCTAGTAGGAAATTATTATACTGATAACATGTGGTTAATCAGTTCTAGTAGGAAATTATTATACTGATAAAATGTGGTTAATCAGTTCTAGTAAGAAATTATTATATTGATAAAATGTGGTTAGCCAGTTCTAGCAGGAAATTTTTACATTGATAAAAGGTTGCATTCTCGAATATCAGTGACTTAACATTGTAAAGTCTAATATAAGTCAGAAAAAAAGGCATAATGTTCATACTGAATATATTAAAACATTTCTTTCAATATCACCTTTTGCTAGTAGCAAGAACATTTTCTTGTTTTTAAGACAGTCGGCGGCGATAACAAATGACAGGAAAAGCTAATTAAACAAGGCGACATAATTATAATTTCTTAATGCAACAAAGACTATAAAAAAAAATAGTGCGTATGAAAGCGCCACCCCGTCGCCCAGTAATTAACCTGAGTCTTACGTAACTACGTTTTATCTCGGATTCTTGAAATTCCCTGAATATACCTTAGTTCGCTCTCTTAACATAATGTTTGTTGTACCTGCAACTGAATACTATTGTCACCTCGCTAGCAGCGTTAAGCTTTCGGATATAACATTATTATGAATGTAAACGGTACAAGTACATCGAATGAAAAAAAAAGATATGTCTGAAATGTCAGGAAGTGGTTCAGTGTAAATGAGAATTAACCTTTTGCATAAAGATCCTAGAGCTTCTGTATAAAGTCACCATCCTGGGTAAGAGAGAGGGAAAGTCTTTTAAATGGTTTCATCCCGGTGGTCTTAGAATTACCTCGTCAAGCCCCTCCAGTTTTGATGATATACGTTTTGACAGAGTGTGAACTCTCTCTCTCTCTCTCTCTCTCTCTCTCTCTCTCTCTCTCTCTCTCTCTCTCTCTCTCTCTCCCCCCACCTCAGCTGCAACACAGAGGATGCTGGTCACTCAGTTTGTGCTCTATGAAGCTATAGAGAGAGAGAGAGAGAGAGAGAAGAGAGAGAGAGAGAGAGAGAGAGAGAGAGAGAGAGAGAGAGAGAGAGAGAGACTCAGACTCAAAGCCAATTCACCTGCGACAACTTTAAAATTATTTTTGCATTCGAATGACCTTCAACTTCTAGCTTCTCACTTCTCTCAAAGAAGGTTGTATATTTTAACCTCTGGAATGCTTCAACTGATCCAGTATTCGAAGAATAATACTCTAGCATTTTTATAAAGCCAGTAACATTACCGAACTTTGATGTAAGAAAATAAGATATGCAAAGCATCACAGTTCCAAGTACTCTAACTTAAGACAACCTGTATAGTCACTCAAAGGCGACGCTGGTTATACTTAATTCTTGACTTATAATACCGATCCGTCACCCTATTATCTGAACAATATAAAGCAAAGAATGCGATTACCTCAGCGAAACTACCCATCAAAGACTTCCGAATATCAATGTTTCGAGTCTCGTTACAGTCAAGCCTGCGCAAAGCCAACTACAAAACGGCTTAACCTAATTAAAACATAAGATAAATAACTGCTGGATTCCGGGGAATGAAATGTTTAAGTAATCCCAGCGGTTTCCGTGCTTCTAATTACCTACCAGATATTCATTGGATCTGTTGATGCTGTTTGCATATCAAATACGCTCTGCATGGTCATTAGATCCAATTAATTTAATCTTCCAAATCAATGAAAGCCAGATCATAATTGAACTCAAGAACTTTTTATTTTTTCCTCTTCCTACTATGCGTATGAATTGTAAATGGGAGCACCCAGATGTGAAATTCATCTCGGCCGCGTGATTAGCCATCTCTGGATGTGGGATCAAGTCAGGGATGATGGATATAAATGCTCAAATTAGTTCAAAGGTCATTTATCAACAATCATGTACAAAGCAAGTCGCATAAGCAACATTTTATTGGGGATGCAGAGCGGGTTAAAAAAAAATTGCAATGATCTCAAAAATAAAAAGGTGAATGGCCCAAAAACTATATAAGCACCCATGACAACAAAACAGAATGGCAGCCCAAAGCTTTGGCCATCCATAGGAGAAAGAGTTAGGATCGACTACATGCACTGAATAGTGCACACAGCTGGACACCACCCCAAGCAATTTGCATATGATTATAGCACATTCCAAGAATGCTATGACAGCTCTATACGCCCCGTTTCCTTTCCTTATCAATTCTCGCATCGAAAGTTGATGTAACGAGACAGTTAATAACCCTTGTTCTTTGTAGATGCTGTGCAGGAATGTTAAAGGGTTAAACGAATGGGGCAAAAGTTAATTCACAGATAATGATCGGTAGTACTCGAGGATATCACGTATTGGTATCAAACAACTACGTATCGTTGCGTGTGCCTGTAAGATCCATCTTCTTTAATTTTTTTTTTACACAGCATTATTAATATTCTATATAACATAAAATATCTTAACTTTATCAGCTACAAAACTGTTCTGTGCATCAGCAGAATTACTAACAGGACCTCATTCATACTGGATGGTATCTAGAGGAGAAATTTATTCAGAAAAAGTTACAACTTTTCTAGGACACACAGTCCTCATTTGCACGGACACTTGATAATGAGGACTGTGTGTCCTAGAAAGTTTGTAACTTTTTCTGAATGAATATCTCCACTAGATACGATCCAGTTTGAATGAGGTCCTATTAGTGATTAAAATAAAATATATATGAAATGAAACGTACCCTGGAAGCGTCCCGTACAATAACTATGCCAACTTTATGTTTACTTCGTCAATCGAATTTAAGAAAATATAACAGAGAATAAACACAAATATTCGTCTGAAACTACATGTGTTGTTAAGGTTAAAAAACTCTACTGATATCAGACTTTTGTGACATTTGTACCTTCATAACCAGCGGGGTGTTCCACCTCAATGACTGGCTGGTTTGACTTCAACAATGCAAAAAAATAATTCATTATAATTATTCTAATATATAAGTAATAACTCTGAATTATCCCATTTAGTAGAACTTGTGATATCTTGTGCATTAACACTAGTGCATTAATAGTGAAAGTTGCTTCCTCGGGAAGCAAGTACACACTGCAAAAAAAATATATATATAATAATGCAAAAAGGTATACTTACTCAAATAAAGCAACACTAAATCCATACGAAAGTTTAAGAGATAAAGGATAACGGTAAATAAAGTAACAAGGCTCACAAAAGCTAGGCCATACCAGGTCTACGTTCGTTGCACGTACAGTAACTTTAAACCTCATCAAAATATTCAACATGTTAATTCGACCGAACTCAGATATCAACAAGTAAAAATTGCGACGCAGTATATTCGGTGGTCTCGGTATAATGATGTATGAGCCGGCCGCGGCCCATGAAAATTCAACCTCGGCCATGTGGTGGCCTGTCCTATATCGTTGCCAGAAGCACGAATTATGGCTAACTTTAACCTTAAATAAAATAAAAACTACTGAGGCTAGAGGGTTGCTATTTGGTATGTTTGATGATTGGAGGGTGGATGATCAACATACCAATTTGCAGCCCTCTAGCCTTAGTAGTTTTTATGATCTGAGGGCGGACAAGCAAAGCCGGCACTATAGTTTTCTTTTCACAAAACTAAAAAGGGCAAATGTTTGCCTCGATTAACTAAATGTCAAGATTAATCAGTACCAGAAACCGTACTTATGTTTTTTTTTATAAATCGATGAAAATTTTTTTTTAAAAAAGTTAAAAAAGGGAAAATCGTAGAATAAAAAGGTCAGTCCTGACCATTTACAAATTTACAGAAGAAAAAAATATATAGCAGTTGCATTATCTTGTAAGCTGGAAAGAACATACGCCGGTTAAGGACAAAATGTAAGTGTAAAAAAATTCAACGTACATCGTAAAAAGAATAAAAAAAAAAAAGGCCAAGCCACCACCATAATTAAAACATATATATCCTAGATTTTCCTTCCCATTTGAATATTATTTCGATTTTCCCCTCATTTTCAGTCCGCAAGGTGGGGGGGAGGGGGGCGCGGGGTACCCACAGCATAAGGACTAGAACGTATTTCCAAAAACCGTCCCCTGGGGCACACACAAGCTTCTGCCTTTTAACATCTTCAGAGTCGGACATTTATTTTTCTTTATGTCGTGGATATTTTTCATAAGGCTTCAGCGGGTTCCATAAAAGACTTAATCCGTCCAATAGAAGTCACATAATTTGAACCCAGCCTGGGCCGTGTGAGCAGAATACACTACCTTCTACATTCCGCTGACACAGTATGCTGTGTCGAGACAATGTACGTGTGTGTGTTTGTATGCATTTATATATATATATATATATATATATATATATATATATATATATATATATATATATATATATATATATATATATATATATATATATACAACACAGAAACTGTAGTAATAAAAAAGAAAATAAAATAGAATACATAATCCTTTGGCAAATATTTATCAAGGATGATATAGTGATAGGATTCAAGCATGCGAATTGTCACATGGCTAAATTGCTGAAAACTTAATTTAAAACAATGTTAATATATATATATATATATATATATATATATATATATATATATATATATATATATATATATATATAGATAGACAGATAGATAGATAGATAGATAGATAGATAGATAGATAGATAGACAGATAGATAGATGTAACATACTGTACAGTGCTATAATAATTTAAAAAGCAAAGTAACTACAAAACATTCCCAGCTACATTGCAAAGGCTTGTCTTGAACACTTGAAAAAATATGTTAGCTGATGTAATCCTTACGTCACTCGGACAAATGGCTTGCATAGCAAAAGCATCAAAGTGTACTGATAGGTCCAATTTTGGGAAAGAAACCAATGTACTCTAAATGCCTCTTCGGGCAATGGGTCATCTGATCTTATTGAAAATTTAAGACATTTTCGGAATCAGTGATCCGATCCTGCCACTTATAGTTTTTAACTAAGGCCATCCACCAGGTGTCCTGGTATGTGTATATATATATATATATATATATATATATATATATATATATATATATATATATATATATATGTGTGTGTGTGTGTGTGTGTGTGTGTGTGTGTGTGTGTGTGTGTGTGTGTGTGTGTGTGTGTGTGTGTGAAGCATTCTGCGAACAAGTAAATACCCTTCCAATTTCTGCCATTATTGCGCACTGAAATTTGAAGTCGAAAATAAACCAGGTTCTCCTTATTATTTAAGAAGCCAGAACCAAATTACCGTGACGGTATGTTTTTCAGAAGCCACCTTGTTAGCCAGAATTTTCCTTGGGAGAAAAACAAGACGGCATTTTCAAGAAATACGTGGACCGTTTTCGTCGACACGGTATATTAATGTGACATTGTGCAACATTTGTTCTTTTGTTACAGACACAATGCCATATAACTTCCCGAACGGGTTTCAAAGTGTATCGGAAAATAGCCCGCGCATAATATTCGCGAAATTTCCTATCTTCTCTCAAAGAGCTTCCTTGATATGGCAGTAAATTTCCTCCTGCGCATCAGAATTTTTGCCAAAAATTGGATCCAATTTCCGGATACCAATGCCCTCCTTGAAGCTGCGGTCTCGGCGCTCGAGGTATCCAGCTTGATATAGGTTTTCGGATCTTTGGCGAGGAAATCACGTCTGTGACAAAGGATGATATACCTAACGTTCCCTGGTTTGTATGCACAATACTCTGAGCATATATACATACATACATATATATATACATGCATATGAATACATACAGATTATTCAAACGTGAATAATCTATCTTTATCTCTGTGACTCTTATCTGAATAAAAATAAAGAGGTATAGACTGATTGAAAGTGTAAATAAAGAGATCATCTCAGCAAATAATGCCAATGACTTCAGTTAAAATTCCATAAGAGAAAAATATGCCCAAATAACATTAATATATATATATATATATATATATATATATATATATATATATATATATATATATATATATATATATATATATATATATATACTCTGCTGTCACCATCATAAATAAAATGATTTTCTTATCACAAATTGATCTACCAGCAAAAGGTACACATTATTACATTCCTGTCTGTAATTTTTGTTAAATATTTCTCCCAAAATACTCTGCTGTCACCCATCATATTTCTCCCAAAATACTCTGCTGTCGCTCATCATACTTCTCCCAAAATACTCTGCTGTCACCCATCATATTCTCCCAAAATACCCTGCTGTCACCCATCATATTCTCCCAAAATACCCTGCTGTCACCCATCATATTTCTCGAAAAATACTCTGATGTCGCCCATCATATTTCTCCCTAAATACTCTGCTGTCACCCATCATACTTCTCACAAAATACTCTGCTGTCACCCATCAATTTCTCCCAAAATACTCTGCTGTCACCCATCATATTTCTCCCAAAATACTCTGCTGTCACCCATCATATTTCTCCCAAAATACTCTGCTGTCACCCATCATATTTCTCACAAAATACATGTAAAAATCAGCGTTCTACATCCTTCCACCATACTTTCATCGCCCCATCTTCAAAGATTATCACAGCAAGCTAACACTTACTAACATTAATTTTAAAATTTCTCCTGCTACAGACACTTTAAAAATCCTTTAATCAGTCTCTACAAGTCCTTTCCACTATTAACAATCATGAATGTATCATCAAGAATCATTAGCTTTCCGGCAGTCCCTGGCGCAGTTTCTGTAATTGATGCCCAAACCTGCTCTTTTCTTAACTTTTTTAAACACATTAAAGGATTTTATTATCTCATTAAACACATGAAACAATTCTATTGATTTCTTAAACACATCAAACGGTTTTATTGACTTATCAAACACATTAAACAATTTTACTGACTTATTAAACACATTAAAAATTTTTCTTGACTTATTAAATACATCAAACAATTTTATTGACTTCTTAAACCCATGAAACAGTTTTATTGACTTATTAAATACATTAAGCAATTTTACTGACTTATTAAACACAAAAATATTTTTCTTAACATTAAATACATTAAAAATTTTACTGACTTATTAAACACAATTAAAATTTGTTTACTTATTAAACACATTAAGAAATTTTACTGACTTACCAAACACATTCAACAATTTTACTGACTTATTAAACACAATAAGAAATTTTATTGACTTACTGAATAAACTGAACAACCAAGAACCTAACGTATACTTGAGATACCTGTCCCAATAAACATCTACCTGCTCCTATGTTCCTACCACATTTCCTTTTGCATCTCCACAAACCTCCAAATGATTTCTCTTTCAATCCTATTGTGAGCTTGCTCTAGGTCCACGTATGTTACAGCTGTCTCGAACACATGAATCAACTGTCACATGAAAACACTTTATTCGCACAAACTCTATATTTCTAAGCCATACTGATCTTCTCCTATTAAACCTCCTATCAGCTTTACTCTCTCGATCATTTAAATTCCTATGTATGCTATGTAAGGTTACGCCCCCCATATTTTTAACAATCACCTTTTCCTCTCACCCCTTTACAAAGGAGGAATCATTCCTTTCGTCCATTCCTTGGCAACATTTCCATTATCCAAATATGTATCTATTCTATTCACCCTCTCCCTAAATGCCAGTCTCATATCTTTGTTGTGAGTCTAAAACCAAATTCTGGGCCCTTCATCAAATATTCAAATCAATCTCTAATTTCAGATTGGTTTTATCCAGGTGTGACCAAATATACTCCAACCACCCCTGATCATTACCTCCGTCCAACTTACCATTCCATGAATCTGTACTAAAAGATCTCAAAACACTCTGTCATTTTCTGTCTCTCTTATATACTAATGAAAATTCTTCTTGCTCATATTACTGTTACACACATTATTAGTGGCAGTATTAGTATTTATAGCCAGCCAACCAGTGGCACCATAATGGAGTACCTTGCTTGAAATGCTATCAACCCTTGTTGGCTCTTCATTCTTTGACCTTTCAATTCCTTTCTTTACAATGTAACTCGTATGTGCACTACATTCTATTTACAAGATAATTCACTGACACAAAGACTGTATTATCTTTACATAGCAGACATCTATTTGCGTCTTTTCTCTCAGGGATGTCATATTCATTAACATCTATGTTAGCATTAATACCTTCTAGTGCTAATCTTTTCTTCCTAAAATGCTCCTGCTCAAACTGACTATAAATCTTCATCGTCTCTCGCTATCTTTAAGACTTTACACTTTTCATCCTGAATAAGTCAGTGTAATATTCTTTTATGTTCCCATTTGCACTTTAACCTACTATGCATTTTCTTTTTATTTCTCCTTCCAGTACCTTGAAACCTGAAATATCTCAATGACGCATCAATGGACTCTCTATAATTTCCAGGATATTTTGTTCACTATGCAACCGTAGACTAATTTTCATCCACCTCCGTACATCCTTCTCTCACACTTTACTTATCAGACTAAACCACATTCTGAACACCTCTTCATAAACAAAACTTATTCTTTATTTCACATTCGCTTTAGCTGGATAATGAACAGACATACCTCATCATTACATTAAAAAAAATGTATTCTGTAAACTACATATTTACATAATCTCAAAAATCATTTCCTTGCCAATTTGTCTTTCCCAAATATACTAATTCCACCTCTTCTACATATTATGCTATTAGTAGTGGAATTAATTAACAGTTTTTTTTCAGGAATCTTCATCTGGTTATTTTTAGTTTTCTGTAAAAGAAA
>NC_089788.1:72120219-72165219 GCF_040412425.1 Macrobrachium rosenbergii | reverse complement strand
TTCTCCTACCAGAAGAAAATTTTAATAGAACTTTCTTCTACCAGGAGAAAACTGTAATAGAACTTTCTTCTCCAGGATAGAATTGTAATAGAACTTTCTTCTACCAGAGGAAATTTGTAATGGACCTTTCTTCTGCCAGAAGAATTGTAAAAGAACTTTCTTCTACCAGAAGAAAATTGTAATAGAACTTTCTTCTACCAGAAGAAAATTGTAACAGAACTTTCTTCTACCAGAAGAAGATTGTAATAGAACTTTTTTCTGCCAGAAGAAAATTGTAATGGAACTTTCTCCTACCAGAAGAAAATTGCCATAGAACTTTCTTCTACCAGAGGGGAGAGCATAGCCTGAAGACACCTGGATATTCAGGTTATTACTTACACAAATATACATATCTTTGACATTTACAATGTATGCGTGCATATGTTATGAGACGCATTGTGGTATGCCAGCCACATGTAACCAACAACCTTTTTCTTTGCTGCGAATATTACCGACATTTTAACTTCTCTATTGTAAATTTTTATCCTTTAGCAACTTGTCTCTATGTCATGTTTTGAACACAACAAACTCTAACAGTATCTATTACTCATAATTTGAGGTATGTTGATATAATCAGGAAATATTCAATTCATAAATTTTCGATTTCCAAAATACAACATCAATTTTTAGTTCCATTCGTAATTACATCCTTCACTTCATCTTCTAAACAAACCAGCCAATACCACTGACATTAAAAAAAAAAAAACATAAATTTCAATGTAAGCAGTCAATGGCATTCAAACTCCAGTGATTCAGTATTCCGATACTTGGAAGTGATTAACTTTTGGGAATCTGAAATTCATAATTAACTGTCAAAACAAAAACCTTAATCTAAGCTTCATTACCGAATGGGGAGGAGAAAATAAAATTTTTGCTTTTTTTTCCCCTCGCAATTTGGGTACTGGCCTTCATCTCATTTTCCTTTAGGAGAGGTGGGGTAAATCTCTGGTTTGAGTTTCATGCACCAAACTGAAATATTATTTGAGTGAATACTTTACAAATATAGGAACATAAATATTCCAATGGAGATTTCTGAAGAACTTGCCCTTTTACGCAGTTCCGTATTGTGTAAATATTGTGTAAATACATAAATCTCAAGACACGTTTTACAGAAGAAAATCAAAATGTGAGCATTCCCTATACAGATGTTAAACTTGTAAATAGGGACATTCTACTGCGTATCTATTCAGAAAATATTAGGTTAACTTATCTCTTCAAAATACTAAATTACTGCTTCACAAACGGTTTATTATATTTCTTCTGAAATGCTCTTTGACAAATCATGTCAACGTATTAGGAAATATTGAAAAAAACTTTACAACTTCTGGATGGTAGCAGAAAAATAAAAATGCTGTGACGTCTACAGCAAAAGGTAAAGGTATCTGTGGGCAATACATGACATTACCAAATTTAGATCATAATCTTTATTCCTTTATTGTAAACTATGCTGTGTTTTCACATTTTGCAATTCTACGTTGGATTCAAGTTTTAGCTGTATATTGTAGTAACAATTTATTTTTGTTTCACGTCAAAACAGAAAGATCTGTTAATTAGGAATCAGTCATTTATGCCACAATTCCATCCTAGATCTTCGCGGTCTTCTCTCTCAATGGAGAAAAGTTAAATGAATTCCAACGATCATTCAATTAAATCTGACACCTTGAGATTAAAGTTTGACTTCCTTCCACTATCATCTCGTCCTACGCTATGACAATACTCCCCTTCCCAACCCTTCATCCTCCAACCGTTTGCCATCCTTTGTCTCCTTAAAACAGGACTCCTTTCCTCCTCCTCCTCCTCCTCCTCCTCCCTGCTTAAAGTAACTGACCCCTCATCAGTCTCTCCCAAATGAAAAGCAAGGACTTGAGGAACGTTCCTCAGCCATGCAAGTCATAAATCATTGGTTGGAAGGCGCTCTCTTACTCTTCTGCCGACGCGAAAGGCTGTTATCAGGAAACATTAATTCTCGCGAAGCTTCTTATTTATCAAAATAAACCATTCCTTCGACATCTTTTCCCGGTGGCAATACTTCAGCGCTTAACTCGCGTCCAATTTCTCAGTCTTCCACCTGCTAAATTACTTTTCGAAGCGAGAGGAGAAAACACATGTTCTCCTGATTAATTATTACTCCGCCCCCGCCCCCCCGTGACAAATTATTTTCTGGTTGTGGACTTTGCATCACTGGGTAATGTATGTATGTGTGTGTGTGTATATATATATATATATATATATATATATATATATATATATATATATATATATATATATATATATATATATATATATATATATATATATATATGTATGTATATATGTGTGTGTGTGTATGTGTGTGACTGTGTGTAGAATCAACTAGTCACTTTTTACCAGATACATTATGTAATTGTAGCAGCCACAATGCCCTCATAACTTTCTCGAATTCTCCGCACTTTTTGGATACGCTTGTCACTACAAAGCCTTAAGATCAAGTGCAAGAAATATGAAGAAATTCTGATGTCCGGTAACGGGAAACGAACCCGGGTCCCCTAATCGGAACGAGGTACCATGGTCGACCTGACCTGTATGTATGTATGTGTATATATATATATATATATATATATATATATATATATATATATATATATATATATATATATATATATATATATATATATATATATATATATATATATATATATATATATATATATACCGGCGTCTTAATCCTACAGTCGCAGGTTCGAAAGTAGTGCATTAACAAGCCTGTACACCACTGAGAGGGCGGATAACATTGTTTACTGTAGCGAATTACAACTAAGAATGTCCTTTGAGTAAGACTATTTGCCACTTTTTGTATACATTGTCCTGATATTATTTTGACTCTTCCTCTGTTTTAAAGAGCCCTTCACAGTAATAATTATTACAGATATTAGTTTAATCTATTTTCAACTATGGGGAATTCCAGCTTGGTTCTCAAAACGATGATGAAAAATTCTATCAAGCAAAACTTTGGTTAATTATAAATACACAAAATAAAATGTCTACCCCTGGGTATCAGCATATCATTAATAACTCCAAAATGACTTAGTAGAATGTATTCTACATTATTTAAAAAGCGATATAAACACTGTAGTTAATTGTAAAGAGCTGTTAATCAGCTCAGTGGTCTGGTAAAACTAAGGTATACTTAACTTTATAAAAAAAAACATAAAATAAAATGGCAGCCCACCAAACATCAGCAGATCAGTAATCACACCAAACTGGCTAGCTAGCATATATTCTGCGAAGTTCAACAAAAAGAGAAACCCGATTAAAAATAAAGTGAAGTGAATAATAGGCTCTGCACCAAAACGCAATCTCTGGAGCTGTCATGCAAATAAATACGAAGACGGAACGGCCACACACACAGCAGAAGGGATGATAACAATGCATCTATCTATTGGCCGAACATAACAAAGAATATGACAGCTCGATCCTCTTCCTAATCTCCACATTGCATGTCAGGCAATATGTCTCAAATAACAATAGGAAAAGTTATTCACTCGATGTAAATGCTCCAGTTTCGCCCTTTTGTGCGACCGGGGAGCTTCTCGGTGACGTGAAACGTTTCTCTTTGAGGCATGGAACTATCGCAGAGGCTAAAGAGAGGTCTGATATGAAACAGTTATAATTCTTTTAAAAATTCACTAACTACACTTTAGCAAAAATATCAAACAGCAGCTATTCTTCCGGGTATGAATCTACCCTAAGTGCTTGGATGAGCACAGCAAGAATCACGACACCAGCAATAATCAAGGATACATTTTATTCTTACAACATATAATTATTCTCAGCATTTGAGAATTCATTGAAATTCACTCCGTATGGTACGGTTAAACAGTGGCGTGCTTTTCGTCACATTCCTTAAATCGTATGGATAAAATTGTTAATTTTTAAAGTTTATTCTTTGCGTCTTTATTTATTTTTTATTTTTTAAATATTTTTTACAATGTTCTGCTTTTCCTATTTAGCTTGTAACTTTTTACTCTTCTGACTAGGATTGCAGCTAGATCAATAATAATAATAATAATAATAATAATAATAATAATAATAATAATAATAATAATAATAATAATAATAATAATAATAATAATAAAGTAACTGAACAATGGTTGTAATTTTCTCTTACGCCTAATTTCTCAAAGCACATTTTAGTGCAGTTTCATTTCTAGCTCTGTTAAACTGACTTACTGACAGGCTAAGTGAGAATAACATTTTTCGGTAATTCATAGTCACTGAAAACCTTTAAATCCCCAAGAAAGTCTGATTTAACACTGCATTAATACACGTATATATACATACATGCATACATAAATACTTGCATATATTTCATTTCATATATATGTATATACATATATATATATATATATATATATATATATATATATATATATATATATATATATATATATATATATATATATATATATATATATATATATAATCATATACAGACAGAAATTTAACATAGAATTTAACGTGTTTTGGAAGATAATCACTATTCAAAAACAATAATAATATCCACAAAACCTTTAGAGCTTCAATAATTATTCACTGTGTAAGAATTCCTCTAAGCTTTCTGAATTATGAAAAACCATCACATGCCAACACCGTTAATATGGATTTATCCTACATTCAATATTGCTTTGTCCAACAGAACGACTTTATCTAATATTTCTCCTTCTTTTCGAAATTTAATTAAGGGATCCGAGATAAAAAAAAATAATTATAATCTTGATTCAAGGAATTAGAAACTCAATCCGGCGAAGCCTGGACACAAATACGACGTATCGTTCGTAATAAAGGTGGAATTGAATTTCAGGGAGTTTCTTATTACGCATGAATATTTCAAATAATAAATAATACTTTCATATAAATATAGCTCGCATCCTATTATATCTTTCACATTTTAGCTCTCCATTTTCACCGTCCGTTGATGTATCCTAAACGTACCTGGAGGGTTAAAAAAATAAATAAGAAATTCTGACATTATGTTCTATTTTTACAACCCTTAACGCCAGGAAAGAAACAGCCAGAGCAAAGGGAATCAAATAAATAAACAAATAACGACAATACAACTTTTCTGTACAGTTTTCCAGTCTGTCCCAAATGGCAAAAACGTTAATAGAGTCTACATCAAACTTTTCCAGTTCCTGAAGACAAGAGCAATGTCACAGCTATCTATGACCAGGACATGGCAGCCCTGCCCGTTCGAATCTGAATTAAGTAGGGTTGATTCTAGCCTCCGTTTTTACGGGTGGAAAAGTCAAGTCCCAAAGTCCGTTCTGCTTTGGTTTCACGTCGGATACGTTTGGCAGGAGGCATAAGGTATTCATGGTTCTGTCTCACTGTACAAGGGGCGCGGTCAACCCACAAAAAGGGACAACACTTTTGTCGGTGCAACAGATTGATAGTCTTTCTCGTTAAGGAATTTTTGAAGTCGAATTTTCGTTTTACAATTACGATCTCTCTCTCTCTCTCTCTCTCTCTCTCTCTCTCTCTCTCTCTCTCTCTCCCATTATCACCAAACTGCATTACTCAGAAGTAAATTTAACAAATTCTTACGTTACCCCTGGTGAGGACTGAATTCAGATAAATGTGTTGTATGTGAGACCGATACATAATTCAATGTAAGCAAACCCAGGAGGCGGTTTTTGTCAGGTACAATATACGAAGCATAAGTAAATAATATGTAATATTTAATCAAATCACTCGACCTTAATTGATTCGGTTATGTTCAACAACGGCATGCTACAGCAACGAGAGAGAGAGAGAGAGAGAGAGAGAGAGAGAGAGAGAGAGAGAGAGAGAGAGAGAGAGAGAGAGAGAGGAGGGGGGGTGTCTTATTAACGGCCAGCGTTTCATGCACCGAAAGACTTCCGTGGAATTTTTAGAATGGTTTTGAAGAATTTGAAACGGCAAGTTTGCGTCTCAGAGAAAGCCTATAGAGTGCTCATTCAGAAGGGAATATCAAACAGATCTCCGACTCCATAATACGGTGTGAAAACACTGATTTCTCATCAACATGAAACTCCTCGAATAGATGTGATATGTAATTAAATTCTTATAAAGAATGGACTTTTAAAAGGTACCACAACAATACAAGGAACGAAATATAGACAGAACAGATTTCATACTGTAAAGATGAATATTGCAATTCCGGCGTAAAGTCCCACAGGAATCATAGTATTTTTACACCGGAGGTTTTCCCTATGGGCATGCACATGTGAATACAAATATTGTCGTATTTATCTTACATACTTTCTAAAACATAGAAATAGCTACAGCTTTTTTGCCAAATCTATAACTCTGATAGTGAATGTATGTATATTTTAGAGCTTTCTGTCCAATGCCAAGTTCTTCATTGGATGGGTGGGTAGAGCTTCTGCTAGCACGTTGTTGGCCCAGCGTTCGACTCTCCGAGCAGCCGATGAAGAATTAGGGGAATTTATTTCTGGTGATAGAAATTCATTTCTCGTCATAATGTGGTTCGGATTCCACAATAAGCTTCAGGTCCCGTTGCTAGGTAACCAGCTGGTTCTTAGCCACGTAAAATAAATCTAATCCTTCGGGCCAGCCCTAGGAGAGCTGTTAACCAGCTGAGTGGTCTGGTTAAACTAAGATATACTTTGCCCAATGTCAGGTGGAGTGCATTCAAAGTAATCTATAATGCTTCGCCCCTTTAAAACTAAGGCTATTAGACATATGTTTAAAAGGTCTATAGTGAATCTGGCTTCATTCCTCTGTAACACAATTCAGTTATCCTACTCATCGCCGTAATGAGGAAAAGACCATTCACCAATGACGAGCTTCCAAACAAACGCTAAAATAAATCTACAAAATAAAATTGAATATTTCATTTTTAGTATTCCTTCTTTACCTTGCATTCCATACCCCGGCACTTTCCACTTCATCCTGCATGCTTTGTTGCGCGAGATTTATGTGATGACAAACAAGTCTCCCATAACCGGAATGAATTGGAATATTAATGGCACTACATTCATCTAACGGAGACAGAAGTAACCCTGTTTTCGCTTGTTAATTTGGATCTTTGCGAGAGCGCATACTCACTGTGATATATATGTGTGTATATATATATATATATATATATATATATATATATATATATATATATATATATATATATATATATATATATATATATATATATATATAAACTCCTGGGAGAAAAATATGACTAAATATGAAGGTTATAATTGAATCAGCTATGAAATTATATTTATCTAATCACCCAGAAGTTATAATAGGTGTACAAATTGAAATCCAGTTCTAAGCATGGTATCATTACCTCGTATTGTTTCAGGTTTTCAAGTTAAACCACCATTTAGCAGTTGAATTATTCTTTATCCGTTAACCTGAGTATCTAATTGTCCCAAATGAAATAATTCAAAATGGGTCAGGTCTACAGATGTGAGTGGCATTCTGATGAGCCATTTCTCCGATCCACTTTCGTGGGAATATTTTATTTGTAAATCAGCAAAAAGCCTCTGGAAAATGGGGAGGAACCCAGTCATGTTGGAGGCGATTATGTCTTCGAATTCGTAATGTTATGTCAGCCGAACCAGGTATAAGGAATTCAGTTTAAATATGAATATGACTCTCGGGTTACATGGGCAGTGAAAAACAATTATCGCATCGCCTCACATAACAAAGGTTGTGTGTGCCCAATAAAAATTCTAATAGCTCAGTGTCAGCATTATGCCCGCACACTGAAATGTTCAGGTGAAAAACAGCTTTGTCAAGGATACGGTCTTCCCAGTACCTGTGTTGCATAACATAGGCACTCACATGTTTCGTGGTTCCGTAGAACTGCTACTTGGTTCACTGAATTGTCAGTAACAGACGCTTGCCGTTTTCCTTAAACCAGAGAAAGTAGCACTGCCTATTCTGCAATGAGTTGGTTACCTGACGATAAAATTACTGAGAATGAGTTAGCAATGACCTTTGCACACAGATGAAAAGCTCTCTTATTTCTGTCCCTGTTAACTTAGCTGCTATGGTATAAAGTAGAAAAATAACGAATGCAATTAAAGAAAGTGGGAATATAATCAAAACAGAGTATTGGCAGTTTCTAACCACACTATAATTTTGCTTTGGAGCAAATCATTTAACCCTCCTTGTGCACACGCGTACACGCGCATGCACACGTACACGAGCGCACGCATATACACACAAACACAAACACATATTATATATATACATACATACAAACATACATACAGTACATATATACACACACACACACACTTAAGTATGTGTGTGAGTGCGTAACACGGACAACTTTATCACTTTTTCATACGGCTACCCATCAAATTCATTTACTTTCAACCAAAAACCAACAACATTACCCCTCTTTACTCTTCAAGCACGCAATTTATAAAAAAGGAATCAAGTCCTTTCTCTGGTCCAAACGTTGTAAACACACACACACACAGTGACAGAATCAATAGCGGATACCCAACACAGCGACTGCTGATGCTAAAGTTTCTCATTCCCAATCAGAAGTTATGAACGGTGTAATGAGTTCCGAGACCAGCATGTTGTCATGTACTTTGCATAAATGAAAGGGATTTTCATGTTCTTTTTTTTTTTTTAACTTCGCGACCAAACGCATCGGTGGGTGATACAAGTCGCTGCCACCTTGAAAGCGGCGAGAATGAACTGGGAGATCAAATTACATAAACAGTCGTTCTTCTTTAAACTAGCATGCACCACCATACCACACTCTGGTAGCAACTGCATACAACAGGTGGCAGCACTCCTCTGCAAGCGTCAAGAAAGAGGAAGAAGGTGAGGTGGATGCGTTACTGCAATCGCTTGCAATCGTTTGCATCGCAACTTACCGATACGAAGTTGGAAGGCAGCTATGGAATATCTCACTGAGAAGACTATTCATTTGTCATTTTACCAATATTCTTATAAGAATGTGCTAAAGAATGGAGAATCTCTTTGAAGGAAACATGTCGATAGTGGCAAGCAGTAGGGATACAATGGCGCACAAGTTGTTGAAGCTAATGATGACAGATTTTATTAAATTCAACGTGCCACTCATGATGCTCATTTTGGATGAGAAAATGAATATTACAATGAATGTCGAGCTATGCTTTTCCATAGCTACCATCTATATATATATATATATATATATATATATATATATATATATATATATATATATATATATATATATATATATATATATACATATATATATATATATATATATATATATATATATATATATATATATATATATATATATGTATGTATATATATATATATAATGTGTGTGTTCAAATAAATAAAACAGAAAAAGAACAGAGGAACGTCATATTTAGTGTAATATTTATTCCCCTATTCCAACAGCAATGGGTTTTGCCAGCGTACAAGGGCATTATCTATATAAGGAATTTCAAAACTGCTTGCAATTATTCGATATGGGATCCATTAGGTTCCATCTAAGCCCCAGGATAAGGGGTTTTAATCTTTATGATAGGGCAGAAAGGATATGGTTAATCTTATCTGGTCTTCATGGTCACTGGAATAAATTTGTGGTGTCAATCTTTTTCAGGCTGCAGCAACTTCGAGTATCTGACCTTTGAAACGACAAGTATTTCCTTGAACATTTCCTAACAAATCCCAGTTTGTGGCGTCCTTGGTGGTGCTTGCATGATTAAAAAGGTTAGATTTTTATTAAAATATCTTCATCATTTAGTTCTCCCAGGGATAAGTTTTTCTCCTGACACCTTCGTAACATTTATACATACAATTCATGTCATTTATCAAGTGTATGCAAATATCCTTGGGTGTGTTCATTTTTTCCTTAACTGTTCTCTCCGGCATTGTAGTAAGATTATATATATATATATATATATATATATATATATATATATATATATATATATATATATATATATATATATATATATATATATATATATATATATATATATATATATATATGTAGAATCTAAGAGGGCATTGTGGCTATTAGAATTACATATATATAATATATATATATATATATATATATATATATATATATATATATATATATATATATATATATATATATATATATAGAGAGAGAGAGAGGAGAGAGAGAGAGAGAGAGAGAGAGAGAGAGAGAGAGAGAGAGAGAGAGAGAGAGAGAGAGAGAGAGAGAATCTACTGGTTACTATTTACCAGATAAATATGTAATATTTATTAACCACAATGCCCTCTTAACTTCACATTTTGGAGACGCTTGTCACTACAAGCGTTTCCAAAAGGTGGAGAAAATAACGACGTTAAGAGAGCATTGTGGTTAATAAATATTATATATATATATATATATATATATATATATATATATATATATATATATATATATATATATATATATATATATATATATATATATATATATATATATATATATAGATTACGACATACTACGCCTTCCTCTCTTTCCTGAATAATGTCGCCTAACCTACCTCTTTTTAAAGGAAAGGTTTATAAAAAAATTGAGAGTTATTCAATAACATTTTTTGTTTTTACCAATGTCAAAAATTCTTTTTGAGCTTTATCCAACGTGTCTGCGATAACACGTTCCGTTTGTTGTTGTTTATTAACGACCATACTCAACAAACAAATTCTGCTCTACCCTTATGGAATGAGTTTTCATTGATATGACAAACAATAATTTTGTAACTGTTTGAATGTAATATTCACGTCCGTGTGAACTACAGTTATTCGTGTTTGAACATCCACTGGATATTTTTCAGTGGAAATTACACTTTTAATTGCTTGGTGATATACACTGAAATGATCCGTTTGCTCAATAGTTTGTCAATGACTTTGTGCGTTAATCGTTTACCATCATAAACATAAAAAAACTTCAAAATTAACTATTGTTAGTATATTTTGCAACCTTCTTTAAACTTAATTATTCTCCCTTCTAATTTTCGTAATTTCGTAATTTCAGTTTCTCACTTACTTTGTACGTTCATCGTTTACCATCATAAGCAAGTAAGAAAAATCTCGAAATTAACAACAATCACTACATTTTGCAATCCCTTGAACTTAATTATTCTCCCTTCTCATTTATTTTCATTTTTTTAAATTTCTTAATTACTTTGTACGTTCATCGTTTACCATCATAAGCATGTAAGAAAAACCACAAAATCAACTGTAGTTACTACATTTAGCAATCTTCCTTGAACTTAACTATTCTCTCCTTACATTTCTTAATCGATCATATTTTATTGGACAATCGTAAGATATTGATATCCGGGTGAATAAACAATAAGAAACATTTTTGAGGTACATGATTTTCGATTAAAAAAGGACTGACAATATTAAAGACTATCAATCTTATGTACACTCTTAAAAGAACTTCAAGTCGGTTACCATAGAAACCAATTTATTATAGTCTGCAATCAAGTAAAACACAAAAATATTACGCCACAATAAAAACAGGTGTCAATAGCACAGCCTCACAATAGGCAATTAAAATGCCGACCACAAATGGTAGTTGTAATATGTCGGTGTTCTCTCTCTCTCTCTCTCTCTCTTTCTCTTTCTCTCTCTCTCTCTCTCTCTCTTTCTCTTTCTCTCTCTCTCTCTCTCTCTCTCTCTCTCTCTCTCTCTCTCTGCTGTTGATATTTCAATATATTTCATAACGAATTACTCAACAATTTTGTTACTCTCAATATTTTTTAAATGCATAACTTATAACGCCAACTTTCTCCTCCGTCCCTTATGAACCCAATTCAAAATTACCTACTACTAGATATTCAATCTATATGTAAATTTCCTCGAGGAAAATATCTTTTGGTATTTGTTTATCGTACTGTTTACAGAACTATTTGAAGCTTCCACAAGCAATCTGGAAGCTTTCTCTTATATCCTCACGACTAAACAATTTCAAAACATACGATGAATGGATAAATTATATCCGCAGATATCTGTATAGCATCCCCTCCAGCTTACTTGCATTGCATTTTAAACAGAATACCTCAATCCTGAGAATCGGAGGAAGAGAGATGGTGAAGACGCAGGATCCTATTGGCTGCTTTCCTGGTCGTTTTATATATATATATATATATATATATATATATATATATATATATATATATATATATATATATATATATATATATATATATATATATATATATATATATATAAATCATCAACACACAATCACGTGTGGAACAGAAATAAATTTCTGACTCACGTCGGGATCGAACCCAGGTCTCTCAGGTGGAAAGCAAGGGCGTTATCTCAGGTTCCAGCTTCTTTTAGACTTGTATGGCCTAGTGGATAACGCCCTTGCTTTCCACCTGAGAGACCTGGGTTCGATCCCGACGTGAGTCAGAAATTTATATATATATATATATATATATATATATATATATATATATATATATATATATATATATATATATATAAATATAAAGGTTCACAGTTTTACTGCTATATTAATATAGTTTTCTACCCATTACATTTAAGTAAAAATAAAAATCATTCCTTCAGTTTATTGTTTACACTAAATTTTCAGCATTCAGTGAGCTAAATGGCAAACAAACATGCTTTCTGGCTAGCTGCATGTTTATGTTTGTGTATGCATCAGAATTAGTTGGTATACGAAAAATACTAAAGCATTTTTTTTGTCTTATTAAGCAACATACGTTTGCAAGAGTGACATTGCAATCTTTTCCAGTTATTTTGTCTCATTTGCATTTGTTTCAGTGAAGGTTTCCACCAGTACAATACGACTTACATAGGTGTATTCATTTATAAAATTTATTAAGGTGAATATTGAATACTGAATTCAGAATTTTGGCCAAAGACCAAGCACTGGATCTATGAGGTCATTCAGCGCTGAAACGGAAATTGACAGTAAAAGGTTTGAAAGGTGTAACAGGAGGAAAACCTCAAAGCAGTTGCACTATGAATCAATTGTTGGGAGAGGGTGGAAAGTAAGAAGAAAGAGAATATGAAAGGAGGCACAGTAAAAGGAATGAAAAGGGTTGCAGCTAAGGGCCGAAGGCACGCTGCAAAGAACCTTAAGTAGTGCCTACAGGGCACCGCATGAGGTGCACTGACGGCACTGCCTCCCTACGAGGGAGTAGATCAAGAGATTTTACTTGACGGGATAAATTTGTCTGGATTTTGCGGAATTTTTTTTCTCATTTTAAGGTTACTTTGGTATTGATCCTTGCACTTTTTTTCCTCTCCCTCTTGTATAAACAAGAAAGCATAAGTATATAAGTTATTTTTCCCCCAACATTTCACTTTGAATACAAATCTTCTGTCTGCACAACGGAGAGATGAAACGTTGTCCGGGATTCCGACGCAAATCCTAGGAAAAGATTAGATCCATTTTAATCCACAATCTTTCCGTGTGACCCTCAATTTTGCAAAAAGAACCCGGTTAATTTATTCCTGTAAAATTCTGTCTCTTCTCCCCCCCCCCCCAGCGAAAAAGGTTTCCCCATTCAGGCGAACCCCGGTTCATTATATCGCTCGGGAAAATGATTTCATAGCAGCACAAGCGAAAATCATTTTGTTTTATAAGGCAGAAAACAGATTCATTATATAACGTCAAAACAGGGATAATTATAACTCGGGAGTAAAAACGGGCTTCCAACTAGAAAGATAATTTCATAAAATAGCCATTATTGGCTTCGTCTCACAAATCAGTGGCGTCGCCCTTCAAAGGGAAAAGTTTGTTCCTTGAGTTAAAGAAGCGGACTTTATGCCGTTTAGAAAATGGACGAAAAACGAGAACTGTTTTAATTAAAATTATAAAGAATATTACAACAGTGTATGGATTTACTTTCTCGATTTTTGCCCGAGTCGTTACACAATCACATGAATTATCACTGATATGTCAGTCATAATCCAAAACGAGAGAGAGAGAGAGAGAGAGAGAGAGAGAGAGAGAGAGAGAGAGAGAGAGAGAGAGAAAAAATCAGGTTACTGAAGAAAGAAGTCCGCAATTATGTATGGGTACAAATATATTTAAAAATAAATCTAAACACTCAGCTGTCTATGGATTTACTTTCACATGAATTATCATGGATGACAGTCATAGTCCAGAGAGAGAGAGAGAGAGAGAGAGAGAGAGAGAGAGAGAGAGAGAGAGAGAAGAGAGGAAAATCAGGTTAATGAAGAAGCAAGTCCACAGTTATGTATCGTTACAAATATATTTAAAAATAAATCTAAACACAGCTTTCGGGAACCTCCTCGATTCCCCTTTTCGATATTTGTACCCATACATAACTGTTCATTAGTTTCTCCATTCCAAGACTCATGCTACTATGAGCATTCTTTAAATCAGGTTCATCTCTATAGCACACCGAACTTTATATGAAGAACCTATACCCCTGGCCCCTCAGACAAGGGAAAGAAGCAAAAGCGTCGATGACCACCTAATTACATTTCGGGGTCCATAAGATATATCTGTATCCACTAATACCATTGATTGGGCTGCGGTCATTCCCTAAGGTCTATTGAACGCGGAGATTACACGAATTTATCGCCCTTAGAGTATCGCTGCCCAGGTGACATGAACATGCTACCGTCGACACTCCCGGAGGATTTATTGTCCCCGGCAGAATATTCGGTATGAAAGACGGAAAACCCCTGGCCTTATCATTAATCTCAAGTGCCCGAGGGATGGCGCACTCTATAAAGCATATTATGGCCTATTCATTAAGCATTCTATTGACAAGGACAGGCAGGAATGAAGACAGGCATTTTGGCATAACAGAATTATGCATAGAAGGAGGTTTGAATGTCTAGTAGATAGATATAGAACAATAATATAATTATGTGTGTATATATATGTGTGTGTCTGTGTGTGTGTGTGTGTTTGTGGATGTGTGTGTATAAATAAATAAATAAATAAACAAATAAATAAATAAATATATATAAATATACATATGAACTATTTTACCACAGGAATATTTCCCCTTTTAAGGTTGTAGAAAATGTTGCAGCCTTCAGGTTTTCACCAAGTTCTTGGCGATGAGATCGTTAGCTTATGCCCTTTTCTTTAGCTTGGTGAAAGTTTACAAAATAAATACGGACTTTTATGATTAGATGAAATAATAAAAAAAAAATATTAGAAAGTGAGGGAAAATTAGTGTCTATAAGAAAACAGAAAAGTTTATGGCCTATCACGCACTAGAATGAAAAGAGTATTAAGAAAAACACTATGGATGCTGTGTAAGAAACACAACTAAGTCTGTAATACGAGAGAGAGAGAGAGAGAGAGAGAGAGAGAGAGAGAGAGAGAGAGAGAGAGAGAGAGAGAGATGCTGGAAAGAATAACAGATGAACGGTTTTTTAATAAGATTAACACATAACGATACAATTTTTTCTTGTTTAAAATGACCTACTAGAAGCCAATTTTCGTCTGTTTTGCTCCATCTCGCACCATCAAAAACGAACAGAGAGAGAGAGAGAGAGAGAGAGAGAGAGAGAGAGAGAGAGAGAGAGAGAGAGAGAGAGAGAGAGAGAGAGAGAGAGAGGTGGGTGCTGGACTAATAACAGAACAACGATTTTTTTAATAAGATTAACACAACGAATAAAATATTTCCTTTTTTTAAATAACCTACCAGAACCCAAATTTCATCTGTGTGTTGTTCCATCTCGCACCATCAAAAAACGAACAGAGAGAGAGAGAGAGAGAGAGAGAGAGAGAGAGAGAGAGAGAGAGAGAGAGAGAGAGAGAGAGAGAGAGAGAGAGATGCTGGGCCAATAACAGAAGAACGGTTTTTTTAATAAGATTAACACATAACGAATATAATTTTTTCTTTTTTAAAATAACCAACCAAAAGCCACTTTTCGTCTGTGTTGTTCCATCTCGCACAATCAAAAAACAAGCACAGAGAGAGAGAGAGAGAGAGAGAGAGAGAGAGAGAGAGAGAGAGAGATGCTGGACGAATAACATAAGAAAAGTTATTTTAATAAGATTAACACACAACAAATAAAATTCTTTCTTTTTTAAAATGACCTACCAGAAGCCAATTTTCGTCTGTGTGTTGTTCCATCTCGCACCATGAAAAAAAAAAACACACACACACAAAGTTCCATAAACAAGTCTGCTTGCCCCTTGCTGCTCCGACAAATATTTTCAGCCCTTTCTTTCTTCATACTGACTTCCAATCTTCGTACCCTGCATAGCTGTCGAACTAACTTACCATCTTCCTCCGCGGCACAATTTGGAACAGAAAAGCTCTCATTCAATAAAATTCCCCGAGGCACTTTTGTGATGACTCGTAATTCTCGTTTCCATACTCTCGACAATTTTATATACCTTGTGGCAACAAAGCCCTGAATACTATATATTATATATATTATATATATATATATATATATATATATATATATATATATATATATATATATATATATATATATATATATATATATATATATATATATATATATATATATATATATATATAATATATCTGATTCACATCACGATCCAACCCAGGTCTTTCAACTGAAAGACGAGACCACTGCCAACTGGTTCGATCTTGATGTGAGTCAGAAATTTATTTCCGTTCCACACGTGACTGTGTGTTAATTATCTCTATCATGTTCACTCAGAAGGGATAATTCGAATGAAATGCTGTCAATTGGGTCACTGCTGAGTCGGGAAGTTGGGGAAAACACGCTGGTATGCAAGCAGTTTGCTTGCCCAGGCAATTCCATGGGTGCAGTAGCATTCAGGTTCCAACTTCTTTCATGACTTGTATGGCCTAGTGGGCAGCAGCGCCCTTGCCTTTCAATTAAAAGACCTGGGTTCGACCCTGATGTGAGTCAGAAATTTACTTCTGTTCCACACGTGATTGTGAGTTGATTATATATATATATATATATATATATATATATATATATATATATATATATATATATATATATATATATATATATATATATATATATATATATATATATATATATATATATATATATATATATATATATATATATAAAGCATAGGCTAATCAAACAGCATTCATATATCCTCACCTGGCCCAAGCCTACATAGAACAACAATGATGAGAAAGGAAGAGGAATAGTAAGGCACAACACCCAAGCAAGAGACAAACCCAGCTCTCCAAAGATGAATTATTATGAATGAATAAAACTAGGACCAGGAAAATTATTCTAAACACAGTCAGGAGTTCTGATCCGCAAATAGGGGATGAGGTGAACTCAGACTATGGAAAGAAACTCCCCTTGAGGTCAGTGAAACACTGACCGGACGCAAATTCCTGAGATGTATGCTAGTATTGCACCAGCCTCGGTTTTTTTGCCGTGCCTCTACGTTAGGTTAAGTTGGGTTAGGTTAGATTAGAAGAATACTTCCACAGTAATTTGGGTTTGGGAAACATATTGAGATTATTTTCAAGAATATTCTATGGTTAATTTTTAAGATATGGCGTCCCGCTTTTTTCAGGGAAAGGATCCGGTACTCGGTTACATCTCGGGGAAATGCTGACCTGACAAGTATCTGCAGAAGTGGTCTAGAAAAGTCCCCCAATTTGTGGGCAGAGAGAGAAGACTGAGAGAAGCGGCAAGATCACTGATCAAAGAAACTGACTCTGATCAATAATCTGGAGGAGGAGGAAGGATCAAAAGATGAAGAATCCCAAAAGTGGGAGCAATGGGTCAAATTTGAGTTTCGCAACCATTTATGATGTTAAGACTATATATATATATATATATATATATATATATATATATATATATATATATATATATATATATATATATATATATATATATATATATATATATATATATATATATATATATATATATATGTATGTATATATATATATATATATATATATATATATATATATATATATATATATATATATATATATATATATATATATATGTGTGTGTGTGTGTGTGTGTGTGTATGTATATATATATCTAATTTCTCAGAGAAAATGTAGCAATTTGTACCACTTACACATTCAGGGCATATTTACTGTAAGGCAACCTGAACATTGAGATCCTTGATAGACAGAATATCAGTTATTACATTACCGTCAAAAATGATAAAGGATCTGAATATGAGAAGAGACAGAGAGACAGGTAATATCAGAATAAAAATAAATCAAAGCTAATCAACAGAGACCGGGAAAAGCGGGGCTGCCAGAGTGTCTCCTAGGAGTACTGAACTAGGGCTCAGAAGGTGGCATGCTGTCAATCGGAAACTACTACAGAACCCAACGTTTGAGAACGTTTTAGTTTTCTGTAAAAGAAAACTATTGTACCGCCTTTGTCTGTCCGTCCGCACCTTATTCTGTCCGCCTTCAGATCTTAAAAACTACCGAGGCTAGAGCGCTGCAAATTGGTATGTTGATCATCCACCCTCCAATCATCAAACATACCAAAGTGCAGCCCTCTAGCTGCAGTAGTTTTGATTTCATTGAAGGTTAAATTTAGCCGTAATCGTGCTTCCGGCAACGATATAGACCAGGCCACCAGCGGGCCGTGGTTAAAGTTTCACAGGCGGCGGCTCATGCAGCATTATACCCAGACCACCGAAAGATAGATCTATTTTCGGTGGCCCTGATTATACGATACACCGAAAACTCGATTGCGCCTTTTTTTACTTGTTTTTGTGTGGCCACGTTCCAACTTGAGGTGGCCCAAAGATGACCCTACTGTCAAAAATAATGGAGGATTATTGGCAGGGTACTCTGATCTATTGTGCAAGAGGTGAAATAAAAAAAAAAGGGGGGGGGGCGGCTTTGCGGCCTTTCGCGTAACTTTGTCCATAGAGGTGGGAACGAAAGAATTGAAGTTATTAAGTATAACGCCATTACCAAGCAAACTCGGTTATACGATACCCAGACTACCCTAATAGCAAAATTCATGAGCGCATGTTCTGCTAAAAAATTCTTTTAAATAAACACCAACCGATTTCAAACGAGAACAAAGTTAATGCGATTTCACAGGGGTAGACCCACCCGCAATTAAAATCGCCGTTTTACTCGGCTGCAAGTTCAGTAGTATCCGTCCACTTCCTACTTAATGGACTAATCTCAAAGTTCTCCAGTTATATAAAGGTTAAACGGCCAAAGCCTCTGTGTCCGAAAATGGAGTTACTATGAATAAAGCATCATCGCCATTTATGTAAATGTATACAATGTGAATATATTCCATTTACATATGGAAATGCAAAGCGGAGTACATACGCTTAAATCTTTGATACCAAATTCACTATTTCACAAAACTTAATTTTGCAGGGAATTATGTATAACGAAATTGCTCACGAATTTAACTCACTTACGTAAAAGTTAGTGGAAAAAAAAAGTTTGAAATCTTAATACGCACGTACGCACACGCAAGCAAGCGCACACATTAATATTAATATAAAATACACACACACACGCACACACACACACACACACACACACACACACACACATATATATATATATATATATATATATATATATATATATATATATATATATATATATATATATATATATTATGTATATATGTGTGTGCGTTTGAACATTAAATATATATATATATATATATATGTATATATATATATATATATATATATATATATATATATATATATATATATATATATATATATATATATATATATATATATATATATATATATATATATATATATATATATATATATATACATATACACACACACACACATATTTTTAAACTCTTCTTAAGCCCGTCTTCACACGACTATGACCCACTGGTGAAACTAAAAATAAACATAGGGGCAAGTCCCGAATTACTGACTTCCCTAAATTTCAATTTTTTTCTAACGAAAGGTTCAACTCCTTCTGAAAGTTTCCCCAAGGTTGGCACGTACGTAGATTTTTTTTAAAATACATCCCTTCTTCTTCGCTTTAGGAAACAAAGCCGTGCTGAGTTTGTGCAATTAGGGTAGGCGAGGATGGAAGGGGGGGCGCAGGAAATGCCAGGAAGGATGTGGTTGGGTTTTCGGGTAATGGAGGGGGAAGGATGGGGAAGGATGGAAAAGCTTGAGGCCTCTACGTCCATATAATGGTTAGCAGGAGTGGAGAATGTAGTACCTACAGGATTATATACGTTATTCAGGAGTGCGTTCGTTCAAATGTGACACTTCGATATTCCAACCACGCTCCTACAAATCCTCTAATTATTGAGAGATCTTACCCGCGCCTCTGGACACCAATAAAATTGAGATGAGTTTACAGTAATGGTGTCTGATAGTATTCGTGATTCGACATAAAAACGCGGTATAACGGAATCCACTCCTAAGTAATGATAATGATACCCAACACATAGTGTAAAGCCACAGTAATGTAAATGAGAGATTGTATTTTTCCAAAATACAAAAAAGGGTTTAAAAAAGGGAGCTTTGTTTGCGCACGGTCGAAAGCTCCCCCCCCCTTTTTTTTTTTTACTCTTTCTTGTATTTTCATTCATTATTTCCGATCAGTATATAGTGATGCACCATAGGCTTAGTGTTGTGTTCATTCCCATGTGGCACTTCGACATTCAAACCACATACCTACAAATCCTCTAATTATTAAGAGATCTTAACTGCGCTTGCGGACGCCGATAAAATCGAGATGAGTTTACAGCGAGATGAGTTTACGGTGATCATACTTAAAACTTTTCATAATTCTACAGAAATATAAATGGTATAACGGAATCTAATCCTAAATTATGGTGCCGATACCTAACACACAATATCAAAAAAGTGTCAAAAGGCCTCGTATTGGCTGAATCTCTATCACGAAAAATGAATTATTTTCTGTGAAGAGGATTAACATATTTCACAAAATAATTTTCATGTCGTAAATAAAGAAATAACAGCTCAACAGAAAATGTTTCTACAAAATCCGAATGATTAAAAATGAAATTATTGTTAAAAGGTGACAGGTTTAGTTTCTACGTACATGTCGGGAGAACAATTTAACAAGGCGTTTTAACATCGCTTCAAGTGGAATGGGAAACTTCAAAGTGAAAACAAATTTGTTATTGATATGCGCCACTCACCCGAATAAAAATTCACTGTAGCTTACCATAAAATGGAAAAATGCAAAAACTGATCTGTTAAAGTAAACTCAGACTAGAAGGCTTTAAAACATCTGATTTTACGGAATGCCAAACAAGAATTCTTTCAAACGAAACTGTAATTCCGAGACAAACAGCGAAAATTGACCTCGGTACAAGATCAACCGTAATGTCACAGTGATTCCACAATGATACGCTTAAAAGGGCTGCACTCAGACAGGCATTAAAATGCCCAGTCCCTTCCATGAATGGTTAAACCTTGACTTTTCCTTCGAAATACTCTGTCACAAATGTTCCTTCTTCTTCTTCTTCTTCTTCTTCTTCTTCTTCTTCTTCTTCTTCTTCTTCTTCTTCTTCTTTTCCTCTGCAAAGCTTTTAATACCGGGAAAGTGACGCAGGAAAAGATCCCGCCTCGGCGACATGATATCGAGTGAAAATTGGCCGAGATAAAGTAACGTTTATCTCGGGGATTCCACTCGAAGCATTTCTCCAGCGAATCAAAGAGGACGACCTGGGCTCCAGAGTCAGCAGATCACACACAGAAATGAAGGCAGTTAGATAACTAGTAACGAATGCGCCGAAGTTTCTTCGGCGCAATCGAGTTTTCTGCACGACCACTACAGCGTATAATCAAGGCCACCGAAAACAGATCTATCTTTCGACGGTCTCGGTATAATGCTTTATGAGCCGCGGTCCATGAGACTTTAACCACGTCCCGGTGGTGGCCTATCCTATATCGTTGCCAGAAGCACGATTATGGCTAACTTTAACCTTATAAATAAAATGAAATCTATTGAGGCTAGAGGGCTGCAATTTGGTATGTTTGATGATTGGAGGGTGGATAATTAACATACCATTTGCAGCCCCCTAGCCTCAGTAGTTTTTAAGATCCGAGGGCGGACAGAAAAAAGTGCGGACGGACAGACAAAGTCGGCACAATAGTTTTCTTTCAAATAAAACTAAAAAAGAAACCTTAATATTTAGATAAGATTGAAAATAGCCATTGCGTATATATTATTAATATTCTTCGCTCTCACAGCAAGACAACTTTCATAATATACACGACAGAAAGGGGATACAGATACATCTATTTATTTCTCAAGACGGAAAATGCTAAAAGAAGCTACAGTCATTTTCGTAATTCTATTAATATTAAAGGGGGTAAGATACAAAGGAGTTCGTAAATTCCCTCATGACCGATTTCATAAAAGAACCAACCTTTCATTCCAAGACATTCTGCGGAGTATCCTTGAAGGTAATAATATTTATCATACATCCCTACACTCAATCCAGAGTTTTAAAAAACATTATCTTGTTCATCATCATCATCATCATCACGTCCAAATGGCCTCTGTGAAGTGTCACCACTCATGTCTTTCCTGTGCTTTCACTTTTACAAATCTCCACTCATCTCCAGCCTACTTTCTTGGGACTCTCAACTCTTCTGGTGCTCATAGGGTCTAACTGACTGACGTGGTAAGGGACTTCCATATCCTATCACTGTTTAATTATTAAATCTATGAGAAGGTAAAACAGTAAAGGTGATAAACGCAACCAGTAAGTAACTCCTCGCTATTTACTGAAACATTATTATCCATAAACAGTATATATATATATGTATGTATATATATATATATATATATATATATATATATATATATATATATATATATATATATATATATATATATACTGTATATATATATAAATATATATATATATATATATATATATATATATATATAATATATATATATATATATATATATATATATATATATATATATATATATATATATATATATATATATATATATTTATTTATTTATTTATTTACTTATAAGTCTGTCAAGTGTCTATCGTAAACCGAATCTAAATTATGTCTTCCACATCCTATCACTGTTTAATTATTAACTCCATGAGAAAGTAAAGCATGAAAGATGACATAACACAACCAGTAAGTAATTTAGCTCCCACTCTATTTACTGAAAATTCCTTTTTTTTTTTTTTTTTTTTTTACGGGGCTCGATGAACATTAACTTTGCATCAACCTCGTTCATGGATAATTTCAATCGGCGTTACATATTTAACAGGAATGCCACGGCGACGCAAAACAAATATTGGTCTGGGATCGCTGTCGAATACTTTCTCGACATCAACAAAGGCCTTGCGAAGGGGATTTTTTATTTCCATACAATGCAGCACAATGTGATTAACACAAATATTTGATCTGAGCAAACTTCGCCTTTTCTAGAACCAGATTTTTTCATTTCAAGTGGCTCATTAATTTATTGATTATCAAAATTGAGAGTAAGCATAGAGAACATATATATATATATATATATATATATATATATATATATATATATATATATATATATATATATATATATATATATATATGTATGTATATATATAAATATATATATATGTATGTATATATATAAATATATATATATGTATGTATATATATATATATATATATATATATATATATATATATATATATATATATATATATATATATATATATATAAAACTTTCTAACAATAAAATATTTGCGTGTATAAAATTCTCATACTTACTGTTGGCAGCTGTCACAATACTTGTTGCTCACCATCTGAAAAGGCAGAAAATCGGGGAAGTAAGAAACATTTTGTTTATTCAGGTGAAACATTTTGCGGGATATGTCAAATATATCTGTTGCTAGAATTGCTAAAATGTGTTATTGATCATTATCTTAATATATCCGTATACACGCACAAATATGAACTGTATATCTGATATACACTTTTCAGGTATGCATGTATGTATGTATGTATGTATGTATATATATATATATCTATATATATATATATATATATATATATATATATATATATATATATATATATATATATATATATATATATATATATATATATATATATATATATATAAAGAGAGAGAGAGAGAGAGAGAGAGAGAGAGAGAGAGAGAGAGAGAGAGAGAGACCTATGTTTATATATATAAAATATATATACATATATATATGTGTATATATATATATATATATATATATATATATATATATATATATATATATATATATATATATATATATATATACACACACACACACATAATAAAAGAATTTCTATAAACTCAAACATACAAAAATGAAATCAAGGAATAACATCATAAGGGCATAACACAATCCACTTTATCATTCCTGCTAAATCAGAAAAAAAAGAAAAAACTCCTCATCCCTGTTACAAAAAAAAAAAAAAAAAAAACTCCTTCTTGTTTTGTAGGGCCTATTTCCGTCAGCACCTCATAACCCCAGGGAATGGCTAAGATGCCGCGGGAGCATTATTAAATTTCTACATCTGGACCAAGATTTATAAAATAGGAAACGGAAAAGGTACACTGAGAATTTCAATTTAGGACAACAAATGTGACGTGGGTGTATAAGATCCGCGCGTGTAGGAGTATTATGCATAAGCCATGTGGAAAGGGAGCCTTCCTGTTTGTGAGAATAATGTTCCAAGCTCGTAATATGCAAATGAAGAGGGATGCAAAAGGAAAAGTTCTGCTGCATTTGAAAGGCTTGTTCATCCCACAAACTTTTTGTTAGAGTTCAGTTAACTCTTCTACATTAATTCGCCAACAAGTGATAAGAATGAATACCAGATAATTAGCTTATTCCCAGTGCATTCAGATGTTAAGGACTGCAAATTACATATCTAGCGCAAGCATTTTTTATCTTGGGTAACTGACAGGTTTATTGTTTAAAAATATAAAAACCTACAATAACGGAATTACGCAAATAGCATTCTGATTGTTCATCAACGTAGGAGACTCTTGGTCACTAATCAAGCCACTGGAATTCATTGAGTTGTAACAAGGTAAATGGAGAAATACAACTCTAGCAATCACTTCTATTTCTGCATTTATATGTTTATGTATGTGTATATATATACATACATATATATATATATATATATATATATATATATATATATATATATATATATATATATATATATATATATATATATATATATATATATATATACATATATATTCATATATATATACATATACATATATATATATATATATATATATATATATATATATATATATATATATATACATACATATGAATATATATTTATGAAGTCAAATATGCATACAATATATAAGTGCAGACATGCATAGAGCATTTATGCACATTCTTAAATAAAGCAAATATATGTCATGGAGAGACAAGCATTACAAATTATATAAATATATATATATATATATATATATATATATATATATATATATATATATATATATATATATATATATATATATATATACACACACATCACGGAAATGCGTAAACGCACAAGTTATTCAAATGGGTGCATTCATCTGCGAGACTCATCAGACTCTGCTTCAGGAATGATTAATATACCTGTGGGAGCTCTCGTTTCACTGCTTTTCATGACAGATCTGAATTAAAAGACTTTCAGTTCATCAAAAACCGCACTCTATCTATTCCAAAATCATTTCCCCTCTCGCGGTAAAGTTTTCCCCTCTCTCTCTCTCTCTCTCTCTCTCTCTCTCTCTCTCTCTCTCTCTCTCTCTCTCTCTCTCTCTCTCTCTCTCTCTCGCATAGAGATGTTCTCGGTGTATTCGAATTCCTGCTGCATGGAAATTTTAAAACAGCCAACACGGAATTAGAATATCATGCAATATTTTCAGTCTTAAAACCATACCGTTGCTTTTTCAAGTTCCTACGCTCTGTATATTTTCCCTACCTGAATTTAAATGGTATTAGTTATTTAGTTGAAGATATAAATCGTTTTGCTCTGATTCCTACCTGTAATTTCGTTCCAACACACACACACACACACACACACACACACACACACACACACACACACACACATATATATATATATATATATATATATATATATATATATATATATATATATATATATATATATATATATATATATATATATATATATATGTTTCTCCTAATAAGGTGTGACTCTAGTGAGAAAGGCAACAGTCACCGATTCATTTATTCTTCACGTATTGGAGCAAGGGTGAGGACCAAGTACCAACTTCCCCAACATTAGTTTCTCCATACCCCTTTTTTTAATGTCTTCCTCCCCTCCATCCTCCCGACATTTCCAGACTGTATTCTCTTTTCACCAACCAATTATCCTCTAATCCTTCCACATACCCAAACCATGCCCAGCACTCTGTTCTATATTTCATATATGCTAACTTTTTTATCACTACTTCTCTCACCCTGTCAGTTTTTCTTCTACCATATATATCAAGTTAAAAATTAATGTTTAGACCTTTCAACTTCTTCCTTTCATTTCCGTTCAAATTCCATAATTCAGTCTCACAGAGAAGAGTTGTTCCAACAGTCCTTTCATATATTAGAATATTGGTTTTTACAGAGACGGGTTGGTTTTATGATATTCCTTAAACACATTTAGTTGGTCTCCCACCTTTTACTACAATTCCTGATGCGTTTTTTTACCCTAAACTATCATTATTCAAAATATTTACTTCCAGAAACCTGTAGGAATCTACTAATTCCTTTCTCTCACTGTCCATATTAATATTCACTGTTCTACATTCCTGGTTCCCATTTACGTCTCTTTATTTTATTTTATTTAGTAGATGAAACCTATCTATATGGAACAAGCCCAGAGGGCCACTGACTTGAAATTCAAGCTTCCAAAGAATACGTTGGTTTCAACCTCCCACAACAGACCCCACACTGCGGCAGTAACTGATCATGATCCAGAGCCGATGATTTTTCATCGGCCTGGGGGAAGCGCGAACCCATGACATCTGAGTGGCATGCCAAGACACTAACCGCTATACCAGCGACCTTACTCTGACATTTACTTTCACCTTTTCACTAGTTTCTGCAGTTTCTCCTCACTCTCCCCAGTCAGAAAGGTATCAATCCCTAATTCATTCACGTCCTATCATCTACTCAGCAAATTGGCACTTACTTTTACTGACTTTCCTCTGACTTCTTGAATCACTCCACCCATAAAGATACTAACCAGCCACGTAAACGTTACGTAACTTTGTCTCTGAACCTTTTTACATCAAACAAGCCACTCACCCTATTACAAAATCAAGCTCATGCCTCATAAAAAAACTTTTTAGTCAGTTCCATTTACCCTCTATGCCGTCTACACCCAAAAAAACTGTCTCTCTGCCAGTGCTGTCACAACCTATATGTTTTATACATACATACATACATACATACATACATATATATATATATATATATATATATATATATATATATATATATATATATATATATATATATATATATATATATATATATATACACTAACATTTCAAATCTCATCATCTAGTAAATGTTACTTAACCTGCTCATTCTGTATGAATAAGGATGAACCTATTCAGCAAAAGCTTCCACAATTTAAATGAACTTCGTGAACTCATTCCATAAGAGACTCGTCAGTGTCCTACATAATAAAGTTGATTCTTTTTCCTATATTTAAGGTTTTACCCGGCTTATTTTGGAATCAACTGAAGACTCTGGCCATCACATTTTTCATTTGGCATATTTTTACCACAGCTCGTTTAATATCCTCTCATTTCTCGCTTTGTCGGTCTTCCATATTAAGCTTACACAGCACAACACTCAATCTCAATATCTTCCACCTTTGCATTTTTGCACTCATGGATTGCTCTTCCATCTCGCTGACTGGGCTCAATAATCTTTTCATAACTTCTGGCCACGGCTCTCTCTCTCTCTCTGTCTCTCTCAATCTCTTAATAATGTTCATTTCAGCTGGGATTATTATCCCCTGTATAATAATAGAGCATCTGTTTAGTTTTGCACATATAAGGCTATATACACTGAGTAGAACATTATAAGCATTATCTGTCAATCTATATATATATATATATATATATATATATATATATATATATATATATATATATATATATATATATATATATATATATATATATATATATATATATATATATATATATATATATATATATATTCAACAACAGTACATCCTTGAACAGGATGGTATCTAAGGGAGATTTTTATTAAAGAAAGTTACAGGCTTTCAAAGACTTTTCCGTCAGCATTGCCCGGCTACCAACTGATGAGGACAGAACAGTCCTTGAATCCTTGAAATGTTTTGGAATAAAAATCAGCGTTAGACGCCATCCTGTTTAAATGAGGGTCTGTTGTTTATTTTGTATTAATAATTGTTAAAGTGATCAATATATATATATATATATATATATATATATATATATATATATATATATATATATATATATATATATATATACAGTATATATATACATAAAGTTTAATTTATTTAAATGGGGAAAGACATACTGGTAGTGCTCAATCGTCTCATTCATCTGACTTTGTACCTTGTGACCTAAAGTTATAATACAAATTATTAAGTAGGATGAGATGTGTTGTGAAGTCTTGATGAAATCCAATCCAAAAAGTGAAACCTTGTGGAGAAGATCAAGAAAGAAGACTTCCAATAATGTTTCGCGCTGAAGCCAGAGAAGTGGAAATAGCTTGTGGTCAGGAGGTGAGTCATTTGAAAGGAATGTCTCAAGTACGTAATCTGAAGCTCAATGAAATACCCTATTCTTGATTCAAAATTCTTCTTTTAAATGGAAATCGTGACTGTCATGAAAATACATTTTCATGTCATTTTCCACTCCATTTCAGTTTACTGTAAAAGAAAACTATTGTGACGGCTTTGTCTGTCCGTCCGCACTTTGTCTGTCCGCCCTCAGAACTTAAAAACTACTGAGGCTAGAGGGCTGCAAATTGGTATCTAGATAATCCACCCTTCAATCACCAAATACACCAAATTGCAAACCTCTAGCCTCAGTAGATTTTATTTTATTTAATGTTAAATTTAGCAATAATCGTGCTTCTGGCAACGATATAGGAGAGGCCATCACTGCGCGGTGGTTAAAGTTTCATGGACCGCGGCTCATACAGCATTACACCTAGACCACCGAAAGACAGATCTGTTTTCGGCGGCCTTGATTATACGTTGTAGCGGCTTTACAGAAAACTTGATTGCGCCGAAGAAACTTCGGCGCATTTTTACTTGTTTTTTTATATATGGCACATCTTGCCTTCTTTGTAAGTGCGCTAATTCTGTGAATCAACTCGAATGCGTTGTTATGTAAACCTTTCATATACCTGTCAACTGTTTCTCTTAAAATCAGTGATATTCACCTGTGCTAATCCTGGTTTTCAAACAAATAGTGGGAGTTTTCCAAAATCGTGGGATCAAGGGTTCCTATCCTATTATCTTTGTTCCAGTGTCCTCTCTCTCTCTCTCTCTCTCTCTCTCTCTCTCTCTCTCTCTCTCTCTCTCTCTCTCTCTCTCTCTCTCTCTCGTACAGACGTGGCATGTTGTTTATGGGAACTGGGATGGCCCCATGACACTCAGGGCTACAAATATATGCCCAATTACTCTTATTGACGACCTCACCTGCCCTGATTGGATGTGAGACCATGAATCCCGTCTTCACCTTCGGCTCAGCGAATAACTCTCCAGTTCTTATACTGCCATCCTTCCTAGAAATTTCTTATCTTGATAAAATTCACGTTATTCGTAAACGACTCATTCATATTAACTAAAGAGTAAACGTCTTTTTCTTAAAAATGAGGCCTTTTCTCAATACGATTACAGCAGACTGGTATCTAAATCACTGACCTGCATAGAGACAACATGACTTATAGTATATTTAAACATTTGATTAAATTTCATTGTATCCTTAAAACAAATACATGGTATATACAGCAGTTTACTACGCAACTACTAACGAACACACACACATACATACATATATATATATACATATATACATATATACATATATATATATATATATATATATATATATATATATATATATATATATATATATATGTATATATATTATATATATGCTTATATTTATACTATAATACATACATACATATATACACACACACACACACACACACACATATATATATATATATATATATATATATATATATATATATATATATATATATATATATATATATATATATATATATATATATATATATACACACACACACACACACACACATCTATTCCACTTACACCTCATTATCCAAAGTCATTAAATGAAGAAGTCTGCCATGAACATACGACAAAAGCTGCCGTGCTCTTGGGTAGTGTAATTGGGTATACACCTTTTATAATACAAGGAAAAGACAAGGCCACTACTTTTAATTAAAATGCTGAGCGTCTAGTTGCAGACGCGTTGGCTTTCAGCTCGAATATTTTCTTTTCACAATGCATTTCATCCCTCCTTGTCGCTCCGAATTCTTTTAAAACTGTTAGCACAAGTTACGACATGATGCTAATTACTGGATTAATTTTAGCTCTGAAGCATGTGTTAGGACGGTCATGGGCAATTAAGATCATCGGTATATATGTTTTGACGATGTGATTTTAATTTTGTCTCTTGACCTGTACATGTATATGCGCCTCTAATAATAATAATATATATATATATATATATATATATATATATATATATATATATATATATATATATATATATATATATATAATACATCATAATTATACCGTCTTTTCAGTAACTTCTGCGTTACAAGTTCGCCAATCATACCCTCAACTATGACCTTGTATGTAACTTATATTATGATCTGCCGAGACCTATGTCAAGGCTTCTTTTCCTAACTAGCAAGCCTGTGTGTGCGCGTGTGTGTATGTGTGTTTGTGTGTATGTGTGGAGATGGTAAACATGGATAAATCTGACGAGAAACTTTTTCCTAACTAGATAATGAGCATTCATAATAAAATGTGAAAATAACCCCAGGTTGTTCCCAAGTCTCTGTCTATATACAAAACAACTGCTGAGCAACAATCAATTATGACAACTGAAGTCATTACCCGCTGGTGAAAATGTAAATGCCAAATACTAGCATTGCAAGAATTGCAGTACAGTAATAACGCTGGAACGTTACCATAAATATTTCCACAGTACTTAGCTACATGACCCCACACTCCCGCAGTGTATAAATTTCTAAAAGCCGTTTTCCTCTCTTAACATTATTTGAAGCCTGCACATAACTTCTAAATTTCAATCCTCAGCCCATGGCAGCATCCAGTGAGACAACAATTGCCTGTGATTTTAACTACAATTCTACATTTCTGAATAACGTATGACTGTTGAACGACTCTTCTGCCCTAAAATAGAAAACTGCAGTACCTGAAAATTTTTCAAAATTGAGATATGGCACCTATTGGGCTCATGAAACACAAAATACACAAGTTACTGCAGTTTCAGAATGATTCTTCAGTGCTTACCACGAGTATTTAGGGGGTCCCATTTGCAGTGTCTGCAAAATCAGCAGCAAGGCAAGGGAAAACTGCAGTAATTACCATTTTTCTCAGTTTTGTATTTTTGCAGGTACAGCAGACTTCCATTTTAGGGCAATCTTCTTGTCTTGGCTTTTCGTTCCAGGGTTTACCTCTTTCAGGCTCTTATTCACAAGGACTTATGTAAGTATACTTAAAGTCCTTTAGGATGCTGTTATGAGAAGAGTACCTCTTATGACCGCAATAATGATCTTAGGAAACAAATGACTTTGAAAAGATGATATTCTTTAAAGACCATTTTTGAAAAAAACATTTTTTTTTCCAATAAGTTCCGTCATTACATGTAGTTCCTTGGGTCATATTTGTATTTCTCACCAACAATTCCTCTGGACAAGCAGAGTTCAATATCAGTTTTAATTATGTCTTCATAAACACGATACTTTATCAGTCCGTAATTACACGGAAGTTTAAAACTGATCAATAAACAGCAACTCGATAAGTATATTTTCACTGAGAAAAAATGGCTGGATATAAATATGTGTATAGAGGGTACAGACCGCATGTTTGAAAGTGCCCATTACTAATAAAATGTCAACTAGCTAATTGCTGGAATTAATCGGAATTTGCCCTTGAAAGTCTCTATTTCCGTAACATTCAAAGCGTGAACATTTTTGTGAATGAAAACGATGAATCTTGAATTGCAAACCTCAACACAGATCATGTTAGGGATTATATAACAAAAGTCATTAATTCGGAAATAAGCTCATCTGCACCTCATTACATATTTATAGCACTATCGGTGACAATAATAATTTATACTAAATACCAAGACGTGAATTTCTGGCATAAGGCATATTACACTTTGCATTCGTTCATAGATAAAATTAAAAACTTCTCATGAGAAGCAAGACTTATGGCTTAGGTCATCCAGACAGCAGGTCAATTAAGTTCCCATGCGCTAGTAATTCGTCTTCGGAATGTGACTTTAAAGATAAAATCTCCCATTCCCTTTTAATGACAAAAAACTGAACTCCCTTCCATTCTTAATCACTGAAAACCCTGAAATCTCCTTTTCGCCCTCAAATTATTAAAACAGTCACCGGACCAGAATCTATTATGAATTATTGATAAATTCCGCTCCTTTTGTAGACCCGGATTCTTCGCCACGTTAAATAGTGAATATCCGAATACCTGAGCGACTGGGAAGTGTCGTACTGCACATAGAAACTCGCAAATAAATATATATTTCATAACCTACGTATTCAAAGTACCCGACACCAATCCCCGTGAATCATAATGGAATTAAACAGTTCCACTTCTAGGAATATCAATTATCCGAGTTTTCCTCAGTAGAGATTAAGTAAACATAGATTAATATCTCTATTCTCTTGACCTTAATTATTACTACACGGTTCATTGTGACAAAAAATTTTTTGCAAAATGATTTTGTCTATAACGACCAAGCGCAAGTTCTGTTACCCTGTAAATTCTAACCTAAACTAACAATTTCACTGAATGTCTGGGTTAATATCCAAATCAAGTGATGTACAAATCATTACGGGGTTTTATCAAACCTCAACTCGGTCGTTAACAGTCATGGAAAAGAAATGAATGCAGAATAACATTTAAAATGTAATGCAGTGAGGGCTGTATTCTTCCCAAAGCCAATAAGCTGCAACCACAGAATCAGCTGATTTCTGTCAATTACAATGAGCCACAAGAGTGCGGTTCCCTATGTGAAAGCATGTCAGCTGCACCCTCGTGCCTAAAATCACAAGCTTGAGGAACTGGGATGTATCTGGGCCCAGTTGTTTTCTTATTGACGGACGGAAACCACAGTTGAAATTCTCAAGTTGCAGAAGCACTCCGAGCAAAGCCAATTAATTTCCAAACCTGGAATCGGCGGCTTTTGTAAGCGGGGTAGTAATCCTTTTCAAATAAAATATGTTCAAAAAATTTTCTCACAAAGGAACGATAGTTTATTCCTTATTTTGCTGGAGACTTGGAACCAAAAGGGAGGATCGCTAAATCCATTGGCTTTGGGAATATGAAGAAACAATCCAGATGACTGAGTTTGATTGGCTTCATTGTAAGCATTTAATACAACGGAACAAAGACACTAACAGATTTCATTGCTTGTTCTGAACAACTCGTTGAGAACTCAGATTAACAGAATGGACAAAGGTTAGTGGAAATGCACTGGACTAACGAGAAACTAATCGTTTGACCCAAAGCGTACGAGTCACTTTGCAAGACGGCAGTGTCCTAGTTTTAAAGCTCATATGAAATATAACCAGCTAATGCAAATTACGTATGAGTCACTTTGCAAGACGACAATTTCCTAGTCTTAAAGCTAATATGGAATATAACCAGTCAATGCAAATTACGTATGAGTCACTTTGCAAGACGATAATTTCATAGTTTTAAAGCTCATATGAAATAAAACCAGTCAATGCAAATTACGTATGAGTCACTTTGCAAGACGATAATTTCATAGTTTTAAAGCTCATATGAAATATAACCAGTCAATGCAAAATACATGAGTCACTTTGCAAGACGACAGTTTTCTAGTTTTTGATCTCATATGAAATATAACCAGTCAATGCAAATTACGTATGAGTCACTTTGCAAGACGACAATTTCCTAGTTTTAAAGCTAATATGAAATAAAACCAGTCAATGCAAATTACGTATGAGTCACTTTGCAAGACGATAATTTCATAGTTTTAAAGCTCATATGAAATATAACCAGTCAATGCAAAATACATGAGTCACTTTGCAAGACGACAGTTTTCTAGTTTTAGATCTCATATGAAATATAACCAGTCAATGCAAATTACGTATGAGTCACTTTGCAAGACGACAATTCCCTAGTTTTAAAGCTCATACGAAATATAACCAGTCATTGTAAATACCCAAAACAAAGTAACTTACCCGTGTTTTTAAAATTCTAAACATCTTGAAAAATCTATCTATATTTTCACATTACCTTTATTACTGTCTCCAATGACACGTCGATCAACCAACTGAGTACCTAACGATGACCTCTGGAGGTCAAAGCTTCACGCTATCTAACAGAAAATCTCAGTCAAAGGGTTTGTATCAAAAGTAAGTATTGCTGATCAATAAGTGTTTCTTAGTCAAGATAAAGCGTAAATTAACGGCCATTCAAGCACCATTTTCTAGAGGAAATATGTTTTATCTTCTGCAAAAGTGAAGATACCTCAAATATATGTTAAAGATGGCATGTTGGCACCTTTTTCAAATACTGATAATCACTTTTTGCAGTCATTTCAAAAATCGTATTTCCTATGTAATACTAGCAGAAATTTTTTCATACACCAAGTTTAACCATAAGAATGAAAATTGAATCATTCTATAAATACCTACCTCACCATTTTAGCACATTGCATAACTCGCTCTCTATTCAACTAAATTCAGTAATATTAATCAAGATTTAACCTAGAATTCAGGAGTATCGTTCTAATGATCAAAATAATTTTAGCGTTACGCAATGCTGTGATACTATTTGGGGCAATTATCTGTTATTAATCACACTATCAGTGGCGACTCGAAATTCACAAGCTTCATGACTTGGAGCAGTTATCTCCAATGAGCTCGTATTTCAAAGATTTGCACCGTAAAAGCTTTTTTCATCCACGAAGCGTGCATGTTGCTTGCTAATGGATGACGATGATCCAATAATAAAAGGATATTGAGAGGGTAAGCTGCCCCCTTTAAAAATAAAAAAATCAAAACTCCTTGTCATTCAGAATAATTAAGGAGCTTTCGACATCAGGCTATCCCTCCACACGAGTTTTCTTTTTTTTTTTTTTCTTTCAAAGCTGTTGTGAATATTATCTGTAACCTTCAAATTAACCAACTGAAAGACAGATAAAAATATAGTGCTTCATAATAGAAAATATAACCATTGGTTTATAACTATATTTCTATCTCATTTTAACGTTCAATGATAGTATCATCGTTATCTCTCTCTCTCTCTCTCTCTCTGTAAACAGCTGGATCACATTTCAACGTGTAATACTTCTCTCTCTCTCTCTCTCTCTCTCTCTCTCTCTCTCTCTCTCTCTCTCTCTCTCTCTCTTTCTGTATTCAGCTGGATCACAATTCAATGTGTAATACTTCTCTCTCTCTCTCTCTCTCTCTCTCTCTCTCTCTCTCTCTCTCTCTCTCTCTCCTGCGTCCTTTCCACTTTATTTTCCTCTGAACATTAATATCGTTTGATGTTTTGCTAATGAAAACATGGAAATAACGCGAAGTTATTGTATCACAGCTTCAGAGAACGCCCAAAGTGGACTATTAGCGCACTGAAACCTGTACGTTGAATCATAATAAAATATTTTCGAAATAACAAAAACTTCTAAGTCCCAACATTATACAAACTCGCTAACAAAACCCGAAATGAGCACGAAGACAATCTCACATGTGATGTTAACCCAATTTATAAACAACACTTCCATTCACTCTCATCACCATCACTACCAGAATGATTACAATCATCATCACAAGAATCGCCTTCATCATAATGTAATTTATTCTCTTAGCATTATCCCAGAAGAACCTTTTATTCCAGCGGCGCAGCTTGAAGAAAACGAATCCCTAAATAAACAAGACAGTAGCAATTATGATAAACAGCGTCTTAATTCGGAAAGCAGGTCCTCGCTTACTGGCTGTGAGAGAGCGCCTGAGGAATGCTAGATAAGTCCAGTAAAGGAAGAAATTTCATACTTTTTTTCTCTTTCAACTCTTTTGAGAGAGAGAGAGAGAGAGAGAGAGAGAGAGAGAGAGAGAGAGAGAGAGAGAGAGAGAGAGAGAGAGAATGCCTCCTTCAGACTTGGTTACTTTTAGGGGAGAAAGAATTCAACTTGCATTTTCCAAGAGAAATGCTAATGTGTTTCGCTATGAATTTACATAAAGATGCATAAGATAGAATGGGGATGTATTTTGATGCTGAATGGAATTTATTTATTTATTTTTTTTTTTGGTGGAAAATATATTCATGTGCCTCGTGGAAAACAATGGGTAAGCTACATGCCCAGTGTGCAAAAGAAAAGCCTTGGAATGGTAAAAAAAAAAAAAACATCATTTTATGAAATATAAGCAACTGCGATATAAAAGCGTAGCGTACGGGCTAAATTTGCAAAGCTAATTTGAATTATTTCAGTCTTTCAAAGAACCACGCTGGGCTGACACTTTAGTTGTTCTGTCACAGACATAATCATACGCAGGCAAAACACAAACCTGCACACGCAAAAATACACATACACTCACATATATACATCCGTAACTACACATATATATATATATATATATATATATATATATATATATATATATATATATATATATATATATATATATATATATATATATATATATATATATACACACACATACATACATACATACATACATACATACATACATATTCGGCGAATAAGAATAAAGCTTCGCTTCCGCAAGAATAGGAAATAAATGTGATCTCCATTCACATAATGAGCACACAAAACCCCGAATGGGAAGGAAACTGCCATGCGATGATAGTAAATAAATCCTCCCACTTTCCAAGGGGTCAATCAACACGCTTTTTCCTCGTCCTTTTTCTGGTATTCCTCCGGCGTGGCCAAGATAAGAGAATTGGGCTGCCCTGCACTTTGGCCACTAAATAAAACACTAAAAACAAAATAGCGTCTCAGGTAAACTAAAAGAGAGAGAGAGAGAGAGAGAGAGAGAGAGAGAGAGAGAGAGAGAGAGAGAGAGAGAGAGAGAGAGAGAGAGAGAGAGTTTTTCCGCCATCTGGTGCTTTGTTACTGCCTCTACAAGTAATTTGCATTTTCCATTAGATAAGACAGAATTTAGGATAGAGAGTTTAATGAGATCATTGTAGGTCTTAAATTCATTAGAGTGTTGATGATCGTCGCAATAATTAATAATTAATTTTGCAACTGTGATGCGAATCTTTCGTATGCATATTATATATATATACATATATATATATATATATATATATATATATATATATATATATATATATATATATATCGAATACATATGTGTATTTGATATATATATATATATATATATATATATATATATATATATATATATATATATATATATATATATATATATATATATATATATATATATATATATATATATATATCCTTGAATTCTATGGCTTTTTGATTGTTGATCAACTTCTTATTAGTTTGACAATATTTTCTGAATTTTGTCCATTCTTCCAAATTCAGAAAATATTGTCAAACTAATAAGAAGCTGATCAACAATCAAAAAATCCATATAATTTAACGAAATTTGCACACAAGAAAAACCTTGCCCAAAAAGCATATAGGCCTATATATATATATATATATATATATATATATATATATATATATATATATATATATATATATATATATATATATATATATATATACATAATTAAAACCTTGGCACAAAAAGTAATCACTCAAAGGTCTACAATTCTGACACGAAATTAGCAATTGGGTGTCAACATCAACATCAAATACAGCATTTCCCTTCAATAGCAAAATGACAATAATTTTACAAATCCGGAACTTTAGGACACACGGGCAGAAAATGGCCGTTGCGTCTATCCCCCAATAATCGTATTAAGTCGGCATGTAATGTGGTCATAAAAAGGGCTGTGTTATGCCTTTATGCTAGAGCAGCATATCTGGACTCATGGCGGGAGCACAGTGGGACATGTCATATGAATATTGCAATTTCTGATGATGATTCTTTCCATCAAAGGCCTGTGACGGTTCAGCGGGGGAATTCTGGGCTGCGTGTTTCCGCGCAAATAAGTTTGTGTCCGGGTATGTGAGAGAGTGAACAATAATTCTGCCTTTAATTCATTCTATAATACCTTCACCTCACATTGAAGTAGGGTACTACAAGAATTGTCCTCTACTTTAATTTTGTAATTACGTGGAAAACAAAAAGGATAATCAACAAGGTGAATGTGTTCAGTTTGATAAATGCGGTCTGAAGAGATAAGAATCAGAGTATTCTTGAATATCCATTTCAGAGAACAAAACCCAAAGTATCTGTTCAACTGAAAAGTACCTGACCATAACATAAAAAATATTATCAAGCCTTTTAGGAGACTTGCTTGAACAATACAAGTTTCTACCGAATCAGAACCAGTTTTCTCTATGCGTTTTCCGATTGGTGAAATGCTGTTGAAAATTCCATTATGGTTTTTCCAGGAGCAGATAACGCCACAAATTACTCCCCAAAAGTTGTTTGTGAACAAACGCGCCAAATGGCAGATATTTTCAGTATGATGGCCACGGCTCAGGTCACAAGGACACTAACCTTGGTGTCATCTAAACAGGCCTCATGAGAGGAACATGTATGCTAAAAAATTAAGCTTCTATCTCTCCTTGCTCAAAAGTTGTGGCTAGAGTTGAAGTCATGTACATAGAGACAGAGACAACTAAGAACTCTCCTACCATGCACATAAATTCATGACAATCTACCTTTTCACCAAACTTTGCTTCAACCATCTGGGAGGAGTTGAGATGACAAGGTAAGCATATCAATTATTTTTCGTATAGAGTTCAGGGTGAAAATCATTAACCTTGGTATTGTCTCTTCATTACTGAAGTATACTTCTCAGATAACAAGTCTCTATTCCGTATAGTTCAAAGGCTGTAGCCAAGTTGAAACCTGTGTACAGAAATACCAACAAACAGGCCACAATCACACTGAACTCTTAACAGTATACGAATTCCTGCTACGACAGTCAGACAGGCTGATGGAGAGACATTTGCATAATCTTTTATGCACGTCTGGTGACAAGCTACTTTTGTGAAAGTCTGAATGAAACTCTAAAGTGTATGTAAAGTGTCTTGACTTGCCTTGATAAAAAGCAAGTGCGACAGACACACTGGCTGACTAAGAGATGGAAAAACTTAAAGAAGATCTTGATTAGTGGAGTTTGCATATCAGTATTAAATCTTCATCTCCAAGAGTGCAAAAATTGTGGTAATGTTAAATCTGTGTACATAAAGTATAGACAACGTACAGGAGTGCAAAAATTGTGGTAATGTTGAATCTGTGTACATGCAGTACTGACAATTTCCAGGAGTACAAAAACTGTGGTAATGTTAAATCTGTCTACAGGCAGTACAGACAATCTTCAGGAGTGCAAAAACTGTGGTAATGTTAAACCTGTGTACACACAGTACAGACAATCTGTGTACATAAAGTAAAGACAACCTCCTGGAGTGTAAGTATTGTGGTAATGTTAAATCTGTGTACTTACAGTACAGACAATCTCTAGGAGTGTAAAAATTGTAGTAATGTTAAATCTGTGTACATGCACTACAATCACCACGAGTGTAAAAATTGTGGTAATGTTAAATCTGTGTACATACAGTACAGACAATCTCCAGGAGTGCAAAAATTGTGGTAATGTTAAATCTGTGCACATACAGCACAGACAAGCAGACAATCAGGCAACCTCCCTTCATGCAAATCTCATCCAACCCCTCTCCAACTTTGCTATTGCCCCATCCCATCCCAACCCACCCCTCCCAGCTACCAAAACCCCATCCCCCCATCTACATACAGCATATACCATCACTACATGTACATAAACAACCCTACAACATCATACCTTAAGGCAATGCTAAAGACGTCCACGAAAAACTAACCTCTCATTCCTTTCTACTTCCAAACACAAAAGTCTTACTACTATGCAAAGAAGACTGAATAAATGAATATTTTAAAAGACGTTTTTATAAGAGTACGTTACACTTTCTTTGCTTTCACAGAATTTCACCTGTATGGAATAACAGATGAAACAGTTCTGCACAAAAGGCTATCACAATGTGATGTAAAATCATGCAAGAGGTGAGTATTTTTATTTACATAAATTCCCCCCTCCCTGTATCACTTCTTCAATATAACTCGTCTTAGAATTTTAAGGAATTTTATAACCTAACAAACGAATCACTGGCATCCGTTCTCGAAAAACAATTTTACCTTTTTGTAAAACACTTCATACAGTACTTTTCCGTAACGACTGGAATAAATTTATCGGTTAAGGGTAAACGAAGCTAGAAGAACCACGAAGTTCCTGTGAGTAAAGATGGTGGAATCAGCCTGAACAGATCGGTTTACCTTTTCAAAGTCCGTTCTGAAAGATATTAATATTCGTACGAAATAATGGACACCCACCAATCTCACCACTACCGTTTGAAGTGAGATGGCAACTGGCATAGTATATTATGAGTTACGTTACGCTTTTGATGCAGAATTCCCCAGCCTTACATATCCCCAGTTGGGGAGAACGTTGCATGAATATTGTTGTTGCCAGTGCTACTTTTTTGTTGGCATAAATGGAATATATTGAATTAACTGGACAGTATCTGATCACGCTAGCTACCGGCCTGGACGTGTAACGAGAACCGGATGAAAGGGAAGGCAGAAATATGCAGGAAACGGATGAATTTAAAAGGATCAAAGAAAATGTAAAGTTCATAAAAGTTTCCTTACCATTAGTCACCCACACACACACACACACACACACACACACACACATATATATATATATATATATATATATATATATATATATATATATATATATATATATATATATATATATATATATATATATGTATATATATATATATATATATATATATATACATATATATTTATAATATATATATATATATATATATATATATATATATATATATATATATATATATATATTTATAATATATTACATGGAATAGATTACCCCAGAAGGAATAATGCATTTTAAGTGAACCGTGTATCACCAAGAGTCGAATCGAACTGCAGGATTGGAATTTAACATTGGAACAGCTGATCTCTGTTAGGTTAATATTAACACGAATATGTCCTTTTCGTTCCCATAAAGTGCAAAATCAAGAAACGCAACTCATGCCACACCCAAAACGAGACCAAATGTATTTATTACATACTGCGAATAACAAACCCGAAAAGCTATGTACCTACTTCCAATTTCTGCGATTTCTAGGAACTCCGAAATAAATATGAAGGCTTCTTTAAACAATGGTACTTAACCAGGGGTGCTCGCACCCCTAGGGGGTGCGAAGCCGGTTCCTAAGGGGTGCGAGGATGCCTATGAATAATTAAAGCAAAATATATCTTTATATACGCATGTTAGTTTTTTCTGCAAAAAATCAAAAAAATAAAATAAAAAAATAAAGCAAAATATATTTTTATATATGCATGTTATTTTTTTCTGCAAAAAAATAAAAAATATATTATTATTATTATTATTATTTAATATATTATTATTATTATTATTATTATTATTATTATTATTATTATTATTATTAAATAAAAAAAAATATTAAAAATAAAGCAAAATATATTTTTATATATGCATGTTATTTTTCTGCAAAAAATAAAAAAATATTATTATTATTATTATTATTATTATTATTATTATTATTATTATTATTATTATTATTCTCATTATTATTATTATTATTGTTATTATTATTATTATTATTATTATTATTATTATTATTATTTTATTTCAGCAATTCAGGGGGTGCGAGAACTGACTGCTGACTTGAAAAAAGGCGACGAACCACCGTCTTAAAAGAAAGTCTTCGTTCACGGATAAAAGCTAATACGTGCTACTTCAGGGAGAGTCTGAAATTCCGCGTCCTAAAGAAGGTCCTCTGAAACACGAAATGGAAATAAAAGCGAAAATGATGTTGGCCGTCGAGAACTGGAAACGTTCGCGTAATATTTGAATAGTACTTAATTAACGTTTTTCGTCGAAATGTTTCGTGAAAAGTTCCCAAGTTTGCGCCATTTTCGCTCGAAGTTTGTTGTCTCGTCTCGTCTCGTTACCCCCTCTCTCTCTCTCTCTCTCTCTCTCTCTCTCTCTCTCTCTCTCTCTCTCTCTCTCTCTCTCTCTCTCTCCAATTTAGGTCAAAGTTTGTTGTCTCGTCTATCCTCTCTCTCTCTCTCTCTCTCTCCGCTCATAGTTTGTTCTCTCTCCCTTTCTCGTCATTTTCACTCAAAGTTTGCTCTCTCTCTCTCTCTCTCTCTCTCTTCTCTCTCTCTCTCTCTCTCTCTCTCACTGGAAGACGAGGCCGGGAATCGCAGCTTTCTGCCAAGGCGAGATGATTGAACTGATTGATTGATTGACTGATTCCTTAATTGACTGCGAGAGAATCTTGACGTTATGATGGATCCATGAGGTTCCAATTGTCCGGCTTCATTTACGAATTACCGGAGGACACAATAAGATTTCGGAATGTTGAGAAGACACAGTCTCTTCTTTAAAAAAAAATTTTTGATCGTAGGGTAATGAGAGTCTGTCTGTTCAACTTATGCGTATGTGTCTGTGTGCACATGCGTACATGCGTACCTTATTTCAGTCACTTGTCTGTTAAGCAAATAAACAAAGTGTATCCTTTTGCCTCAAGATCATTATCTCATATTTTCTGGGTTAATTATTGAAAAATAAATCAAATTTAACGTTTTTTCCTCAATATCTTATGCCAGCCATATTTCTGTTAAACAGTAAAACATGGTTTATCCATTAGCCTTAAAACCATATCTCACATTTTCTTATTTAAATTATGAAACAAATGGAATTTAAAGTTTCCTTCCTTCTATTTCACAACTACTCCTCTTTTCCCGATTTCAGTAATGGGATCAAAAGCCACCTTTTTCCTTTATTCTAGCTACGACAAGAGGTACTTCTCGACCACTCCAGACGTCGAACATAAAAGGAGAGAGATTACAGTTTCCTTGTTGGACATTTAGCCTAGCTACTCCAGTTACTTTAGTGGGCTCGGAAGCTCCTTCTAGTAGAGTATTACTGTTTGGAAGGAGAAAAAAGGTTGGCCTGTGACAAAATGTTTCATTCTCTTAGTGGTAGAAGGACTGGACACATGAGTAGGGGATGCAACCTCAAACCTTTTGCAAAAAACGTCAATAAAAAATGTTAAAATGATACCCTTCTAACTGAAAGCCGATTTAGAACGAAAGGACACTCACCAAACTAATCATTGTGTACAAAAACTCAAATGAACATAATCACGATTCAAAGATTTGATACTATCCATTCCCATTGCAAAGGTAGCAGAAAAAAAATCAAATTCATAACAAGGAAAATTAGTCAAATTAAAAAATCCGTTCACTGAGGAGCGATAAAATTCCATGTACTTAAGGCCAAAAAGGGGAATGAAAACAACGAAAATTCCGCTGACGGCGCAAAAATCTCAGCCAAGGTGAAAAATTACGGACGAGAGGAAAAAGCCAATTCATACAAACCGGAGGTGAAATATCGCACTGGCTAGTGATTTCCATTCAACAGCAATCATCGGTGTAAAATGAAAATTTCGTGACAAATGGCCAGTAATGTACGAGTAGCGAGAACTCGAACTTGCGTGAAATACAGTGACATTAGGGCTCGTAATTTAGGGGGGGGGGGGATACTTTCTGCTAGGAGAATAAGCTGCCAGGTATTTTTACAAATCCTTGCTACGGTGACAAATGGTGTAATGACTTTGTAAAAGTACGGTAAATTTGAATGAAACTGGGAAGATCATATATTATGTAATGTAAGTGTTGCAAGAATATATATATATATATATATATATATATATATATATATATATATATATATATATATATATATATATATATATATATATATATATATATATAGACAGAAAGATAGATAGATAGATAGATAGATATGTGTATATATATACATATAATTTTGGGAATTTTACATATTTTATATACTTAAAAATAACTGAAAAGTGAATTTCTACAAACGTAGTTTAACGATAAGGTCACTAGCGATTTTAACTGAAAACCAATATTAATGGACAGCGCAAAAGCAGCACTGTAATACACGTATATTTACATACAAATGGTCTGATAAAGACTTGCTGTATTCTATATGAAAACAAAACAATAGAAGGTAATGACTGACAAATGCAAAAGACGTTGAAACGGAGGCCTGAAAGTTACAAACGTATGAAAGGCCAGTCTGAGAACAATGCCCAACTATTATACAAATGTTAATGGAAAATCAAAATGAATCCAGGAAAAACAATTACCGTAGGACGTTTGAGCACCAAGAACCTTTCCTATATTCGTCTCTTAAAATAAAACAAGAAAATAAGCGAATGGACACAAATCAATCAGAAAAAAGGATGGATAGTCTAACATAATGATATCGTTCCTATTCACACTGATTATTTTCAATCACATACACGTCGACAAGCAAAGTGGAGACCATGAAAAGCAATTTCCCAAAACAAACAAAGTTCCACTTTTTCTATGAAATACACGAGGCCAGTTCTGGAAACCTC
>NC_089788.1:72100219-72110219 GCF_040412425.1 Macrobrachium rosenbergii | reverse complement strand
ATGCAAAAAAAAAAAAAAAGGCAGCAATCAAGTGATAAATGCGTACGAAACCTACGCAAAGTAAACCATTAATTGGAAATGGAAAATGGGTATTTTTGGGATTTCATGAAACGTTCATATTCCTATAGAATCCCAATTGTATATTAAACTTTTCCCGCACAGAAGTCCTCCAAACTGCAAAAGCAATTTCTATACCGACCCGGAAATATAAAACAGGGAATGTATAGTTGGTATATATATCCACATGTCGAATTTCGCAACTCGATCTATTTACTCCTCCGTTCATGTGAACTTACTGTTGCGCAAACAAGTCACATTCCCTTCTGAGGAACCTCGCCGGTGACCCGATCCACTGCATTTCATTGCGCAGACCTTCAATCGACCAGATGTCTCTCTGAACCTACATAACAACTGATATATGACATTAAAATCCTCAGGATAATTACACAGTGGAGGTTGATTCCATGAGAACAAAATCACAAACAGTACATAAATACAGACCTCAATCTAATGTAACAACATCAGCTTGCACTTTAATGCAGACACTTAAAAATAAACATTGACACTTAACAAAATAAATCGTAATTGTTCATCTGTTATTTCTTTTCCTTGTTTTCTGTGTTCCCACATAATCTATCGCCGACAGTGCACCTCGCTCCGAGCACAGGAGGAATTACTAAGGGTTTTGATGCTCACCAACTTTTGGTTTTCTGTAAAAGAAAACTATTGTGCCGGCTTTGTCTGTCCGTCCGCACTTTATTCTGTCCGCCCTCAGATCTTAAAAACTACTGAGGCTAGAGGGCTGCAAATTGGTATGTTGATCATCCACCCTTCAATCATCATACATACCAAATTGCAGCCCTCTAGCCTCATTAGTTTTTTTTATTTATTTAGGGTTAAAGCTAACCCCTAATCGTGCTTTTGGCAACGATACAGGATATGCCTCCACCGGGCCGATATTAAAGTTTCACGGGCCGCGGCTCATACAGCATAACATCGAGACCACCGAAAGACAGATCTATTCCCGGTGGCCTTGATTATACGCTGTAGCGGCTGTACAGAAAACTCGATTGTTCCGAAGAAACTTCGGCGCATATTTTACTTGTTTAGCCTTTTACTTTACATCCACTCTCACTTCCTTTTATCCATCTGGCTTTAAAACATCTCTAACTATTATTCCTATTGCAACTGTGGGGTTTTCTAAGTTTTGCCATTAGATCAGTGTTCCTTAACCTGGGGTGCTAGCACCCCCTGGGGGTGCTAAAATCAATTTAGGGGGTGCTGGAAGTGCAGTACAAATGAAAACTACCTCAAAATCAAATAATAATAATAATAATAATAATAATAATAATAATAATAATAATAATACTTCTTCTTCTTCTTCTTCTTCTTCTTCTTCTTCTTCTTCTTCTTCTTCTTCTTCTTATTATTATTATTATTATTATTATTATTATTATTATTATTATTATTATTATTATTATTATTATTATTATTATTATTATTATTATTTTATATTATATATGTATATATGTGTGTATATACATATACATACATATATATATATATATATATATATATATATATATATATACACATTATATCTATCTATCTATCTATATATATATAAATATATATATATATATATATATATATATATATATGTATATATATATATATATATATATATATATATATATATATATATATATATATATATATATATATATATATATATATATATATATGATCCCAGTAACCAGATATATAGGGTGCTGGACTGTGAAGTCTTACTACAGGGGGTGCTGAGTTCAGAAAAGGTTAGGAAGCACTGCATTAGGTCCTTTGCTTGAACCTCACTTATTTTCAGGAGTTCTTTTTATCTGACTTTCCAACATCCAGCTCCCTCTCTTTTCCATGTCTTACGTTCTGTAAGTGTGAAAATGCCCCCTTCCTTGGCTTTATAGCCTAAATTTCGTGAATTAATAACCCACATGACCTCTAGTTATTTTATTTTGTGGAAGTTTGATTTGCAAGGTAATGGCCTCTTTTTTATTTGTTCCATATAAAATGTTTTATTATTATTATTATTATTATTATTATTATTATTATTATTATTATTATTATTATTATTATTGTTATTATTATTATTATTATTATTATTATTGTTGTTGTTGTTGTTGTTAATAATAATAATAATAATAATAATAATAATAATAATAATAATAATAATAATAATAATAATAATAATGCTTTCATCGCATGACCTTTCCAATAAACTACTATTCTCTGCAGGCATGTGACTCAGTCAAACGCATTTTAAGAAACAACGATAATAACAGCGCCATACATTAGCTGAGAAGCTAAATACGGAGAGGTACTTACTGTAATGCGCCAGTCCAATCTCATTAAGGCACCCGCAGGTAGATGCTCTTAACATTTTCATGCAAAAATAAAGCTGCCCTCTGAAATAATTTGACTAGACTTATTCCCCCTAACAGCTACAGTAAAATGTACGCCTGAAGTTGTTTCCCATTACATATAATTTTACTGATTGTTATGTTGTAAGATCATGTCAAATTTTGGTTTAATTTGGAAGCAAGTTAAAAATGCAAGTGGTTTTACAATAGCTTTTATAAGATGTTATGTAATGTAACTAGTTGTTGATAGAATACACATTGAAATTTGGACAGAGAAAACCAAAGTACACATTGAAATGTCTAAAATCTCATGATACACACCTTCTTGGACATTACCACCCTTATACAGTTCTCCTTGTTTTTTTTAATAATTTACTTACATTTTTATCTATTTATTTAGTAATTTGTTACGTTTCTCTTGTTTAATAAGTGATCCCTTCTTTCTGTATTTCCCATTACCTTCTGTTGGTTCTTTCTAATGAATACCATAATATTCTTTGGAAGCTTGAATTTCGAGTCAATGGCCCCTGTTGGCTTGTTCCATATGAATAGGATTCACCTTCTGAATAATAATAATAATAATAATAATAATAATAATAATAATAATAATAATAATAATAAAATCATCCACTCAACGGTCAGCTCGTTTAAGCATCCCATTCCTTAACGAGACAACCAGCCGGGCCCTTTCTCGCAAGCTACATAACAATTCTGCTAACAGCATTTTCTTTCCAAGGAAATCCAACGGCCGTAATGGGCAAGCGACAAAACGTCCCATTAATTGCTTGGCTTTAGAATGAAACCTGACACAAAAACCCCCGAGGCAATTTACTAAAATTGTCAATTAAAATATCCTGACGAAAATAACGATATGCATAAGATTTCGTAACATGAATGCACTGAAATATCTGACATACTTCTATATATTTTCATTAAATTACTCAGTGCATTTTCCAGGAGTACCAACTAAGCTGTAAGAAGTCACCATAGAGGAAGAAGAAATTACATGGAGGAATTACTGGAGAAGATAATATATTACGAGAGCAAGTTAAGCATGCAAAACATACTCGCTAATAAATATTTGGGAAGATATATATTTAAGGCTGAATTTTGCCACAGTTCATATAAGGCAAATCAGCCAAAAACGCATACCAAAATTTCACATTTTCTGGTCTGCATTTCAGCATCATACTTGAATCAGCGTGAGACTGATTCAGGACGAAAGCATCCAAAACACTCTAAAAGAACGACAACAAAAACGAACGAAAAGCACGAATATCACCAGACTCAGCTCTCATTCTATTGACAAAGCACCGCCGCCGGTGATAAAGAAGGAGGCTTGCGAGGCAAATTGATGAAAAGTGGTTTAATCAAGATACAAGCGAGGATGCAGCGAACAATTTTCTGACTGCGAGTACTAAAGACGGCCAGGGAGAGCCGAGGCATCTGGGACACGTGAGTTACGTCCGAGAGGATCTACTACTACTACTACTACTACTACTGCTACTGCTACTGCTACTGCTACTGGTCGTTGAGAATGAATTACTTAGGCTTTGTTTAGGACACGGTAGAAGGAAACTGGGGCCAAGGGCATAGAATCTATAAAGTGAATTTTAGGAAAAGGTTCAGGGGAGGATCTTCTGAAGACGTTTCGAAAATATAAATAAAGAAACTTGAGCACGAGAAGCCTCAAGAATCAATATTTAGTCTACAGACCAAATAACGTTATTATTATTATTATTATTATTATTATTATTATTATTATTATTATTATTATTATTATTATTATGTAAGTTAAGCATTTTAAGTCAGCAGCATGAGTTAATAATAATAATAATAATAATAATAATAATAATAATAATAATAATAATAATAATAATAATAATAATAATAATAATAATAATGAAAATTATCTGAATAATATGAACAGTGTCAAGGAGCTTTCTAAATGTCTTATGTTAGCAAGAGTTGTCTGAAATTGTAGTTTTTTTTTTTTTAATTATACTTCAAATTTTGTAGTTCTCTCCACTGTAAGGATGATCCAGCTTTATGTACGATGTTGCATATGCAACAAGACCACTGACTTGAAATTCAAGCTCCCAAAGAATATGGTATATTCATTGGAAAGAAGTAACAAAAGGTAATAGGGAAAAAAATCAATGATTAGAAACAATAAATAAACAAAATAATAAATAAATAAATAGATAAAAATGTGGTTATGTTCTCATATCAGAATGGTACAAATGATTCTTAGCAATCATCTACTGTATACAAAGAACTGATGATTTTTTCCTTAAGGAAAAATATCAAATAACGTCCAAAGAGACACAATTTTCCTTGATGAAATACACCGCCTATATCAGACCTGTGTCATTTAATGGCAGGTTGACAAAAAGCAGACGCAGATTGAGGACGGGAAAACAAAAGGAAAAAAAAAGTTTACTTACAGGTTAAGAGAGTTATATAAAAAGGAAGGAAAAAAGGAGGTATTTTTATAGATACGGATTGATGAATATGCACTGGAGATCTGTCGTCAATCTATAATAAATACAGCAACGGAAATAGTACCGTTTTCTATGTATGTATGTATGTATGTATGTATGTATGTATGTATGTATGTATGTATGTATGTATGTATGTATCTATCTATCTATCTATCTATCTATCTATCTATATATATATATATATATATATATATATATATATATATATATATATATATATATATATATATATAATACGAATATATATACATATATATATATATATATATATATATATATATATATATATATATATATATATATATATATATATATATATATATATATATATAGTGTACGCATTATATACTGTACAGAAAGTCAACACAGCTATTCCACATTCTAATGAAGCACACAACACAGGCAGCGGTCAGAGCAATTGAATCACGAGCACGCCTAACCTTTCAATTCCCTTTACTTTCTAAAGTCACGATTCTTTCCTTTAATTGTTCCAAGACGTCCCGTGAAAGACCATCGTTTTTCGTTCTGGCGCTTTCAGAAACCCATTTGGTCGCCAGTACGCTCGAATACGCGAAGGAGAAGAAGAAGAAGAAGAAGAAGAAGAAGAAGAAGAAGAAGAAGAAGAAGAAGAAGAAGAAGAAGAAGAAGAAGACGGAGGTGCATTTTAACCGACTCAGCAACGTTTACTTTTTTCGCTCTATCTGCACCATTTACAGCATCCGTAAATTAAGTTCTTTGTTGGTCGTCGCCGCAAAAATGGACAGTCTTGCGTGCGAGAGAGAGAGAGAGAGAGAGAGAGAGAGAGAGAGAGAGAGAGAGAGAGAGAGAGCCGTGTTTCATTTTCGACGTATTCTTAAGACTGGGAACTATTTACAAACGTTTTTACAGTAAATTTTGTTTCTGGTAAAAGCAACTAATTACCATGTACAAACATATGTATGTATATATATATATATATATAATATATATATATATATATATATATATATATATATATATATATATATATAATATACATATATTGTATATTTTATATAAATATAATATTTATATATATATATATATATATATATATATATATATATATATATATATATATATATATATATATATATATATATATATACTGTATATATAGTTACGACCAATGACCTGGATAAGGTGCAATTTAATATACATACAAAGAGTGAACGGAAAAACGCACACTACTTGAACATATCGATTTCATTTGCTCATTAACCTGCCACCTCCAAAGGAAGAGTACTTCCTTAAGTTTACAGACAGTAATGTTTTGAAGATCCAACGGCAAAGGAGATTCTTAATTCTTCAAACGTCTCAATTGTTCCGTCTGAAACGTTTTGATATCTTCCATAGTGTGACACTGATAACTTTAAAGACAACGAAGTCAACATTAAAATCTGGAAATCTTTCAACGGAGGAAAAAATGAAAGACGTGAAATCATTCCAAAACTAGAGTAGTCTACAGTATAAAAGATCATATATATATATATATATATATATATATATATATATATATATATATATATATATATATATATATATATATATATATAATATATATATATATATATATATATATATATATATATATATATATATATATATATATATATATATATATATATATATATATATATAGGGGGCATGAGTGTGTATGTAAAAACCTGATGTTAAAAAACTTAAGAAGTTAACCAATCATGTTTTCAACGGGCAAAGCTAAATAAGGACCGTCCAAAACCCTCTGCGCATGCGCTCATCAGGTCGCCTCTAAAGGAACCCTCCACGCCCTACGAATTGGTCGAGCAACCTTCCAACGCCTGTCCACCTACGGACAAAATCATTAACTACATTACATTACTACTCCCAGAATCGTAAAAGAATTTATTGAAATGAAGCGTTTCACATAAGCTCCCCGGACAACGGGGCAGCCGAGTGGTTCTGGAAATTCATATATGATTTTCACGAAAAATATAACTCAACTTCTATTCTAATTGAGCAATTAAATATGCTCTGTTTCTTTTGCCGGGTGAGAATTTGAATTCTGACAAGCGACGCTCTCGGCTAAAGTTATATATTCAACACAATGACAATAAATCCTTTTTCATTTTCGCCGCAAAATCAGTTATGGAGATTGCCTTAGCGACGTGTCTAGATGGACACGTTATCCTGTCCGAAATATTAAATATTAATTATCTAATGCTTCCATAGCTAATAGGCTTCGATTAAGACTTTCCAAATTTTCAAAGTAAGCTACACAATATTCAAAAGTATCCAAACTCCTGATACTGATCGACAATTACTTTGAAATGAGAGTTTGAAACTCACCCATCACTTAAAAGGTTTACTGAAAAATCTGCATTTTCTCGTTTTCATTCACGCTTCGCTCAAATCGTAAAAATACCTATTCTTAATTCACGCACATTTCTTTTCTTTGCATCGAAGCGTTTTCATCAGCAATTTTCTCAAATCGCCTTTTAAAATATAACTTATGAAATCATTGTTAAGAGGAGAATCCTGTGGAAAATGCTATACGTGAAATCAGTACGATTAATCAGAGAGAGAGAGAGAGAGAGAGAGAGAGGCACGTTAAGATTACGTAAAATTATCTATTGTGCTAATCTTATGCCTACATAAATCAAGGAAAATATTCTCAAATCGCCTTTTAAAATATAACTTATGAAATCATTGTTAAGCTGAGAATCCTATGAAAAATGTTATACGTGAAGCGTGCGATTAATCAGAGAGAGAGAGAGAGAGAGAGAGAGAGAGAGAGAGAGAGAGAGAGAGAGAGAGAGAGAGGAGACGTTAAGATTACGGAAAGTTAGATACTGCGCTAACCCTATACCTTTATAAATCAAGGAAAATACCGATTCATTTCTTGTTTCAAGGGCACAATTTCTTGCCATCTTGGCCAGACTGAAGAACGAGTACAGCAGAAATATTCCCTCCTCAACTTCAAACTACAACAGTAACTTTGACACTTCAATAAACTTCGAAATAGTTTACGTAGAGTAGTTAAGTACTTCTCCGTAATTACCATACGTTCAAGTTCAGATTAGACGGAAAAGTCAGGGAAATTTTATTGAATATCGGATGATTTTTTAGTTTAAAAATATACTGAAACGGGAAGATTTTATCAAGAGCCTAAATTACTTTTCTTACATCCTCTAATTTTAAACCGAGCGATTTAAATAAACAGATAAAGCTTAATATAAAGAACTATAGTGAGTTTAATCATTCTTTATAGCATTAAAAACTCAATAGATCAGTTACTAGATCAACAAAATAGTATGAAAGAAACAAGAGATAACGTTAAAAACTATACTTAAAATATAAACCTTAATATAAAACACTAAGGAGACTGTAATAATTCTCTATAGCTTTACAAAATCAATAAATCAGTTAATATATCAACAAATTAGTATGAAAGTAACAAGAGATAAAGTTAAAAACTATGCTTAAAATAAAAAGCCTAACTGTAAAAGGCATACAATCCTCTCTCTCTCTCTCTCTCTCTCTCTCTCTCTCTCTCTCTCTCTCTCTCTCTCTCTCTCTCAGCTGGCTTCGCTTGACCACTATGAACACGCAACACAGACTAAGTGATAGCGTTGAATGCACCTATCCGTCTTTATTGTACAAATATTCCCATCATTTTCCTGGAACTCAGACCGCGCTGGTTGCGTGCAGTCTCAAATGGTGTTCATTTCAGAGGCCAGTCTTTATTTTCACTTCAAAATACGTAGATTTGAAGAAATAAACATGTTGCAATAATATGCCCTGCGTGCAATTGCAAGTTGTTCTACTACGAGGTTGCAGCTAACCTCGTCAACTTTATGGGTGTGAATTATACTGCCTCCCACATTCTTAAAATATAATCAGTTATTTGCAACAGCTACTCAAGTCTCTCAAATTTCTATAACTCACAATAATTCAAGAAGAAGAATTCGTACTAATACGCCCAGACTTCCCCCTCCGCCAACATGAACACTCTCTCCCGACAAAAGGGTATTTTATGCCCTTTGATCGTGGTATCGCTTATTCAAGATTACTGTATACAACTAAGCTTAGAAACAGCGAGCCATTCACTCCTAAGGTATACATAAGTGCGTCCTAAACCATTTAATTGTTTCCTACATAATTATTTACTTGTTTTTTTTTCTTGCCAAGCTGAAAAAAAACAAGGGAAAATGATGCTTTCACTGAACATAATGTAAGCATTGCTCATTGGTCTACCTAAATCAACTTTCCATTTAAAATTCAAAGTATTTCTAAAATATTAATACATTTTTCTTACTGAAAAATCAACACACAGTAAAAAAAAAGTCTAACCAAAATTAAGTATACGGAAAATATTATGGATTTCTTTAAGTCTGCCAGACTTCAATTATCCCTTTAACTTCTGAAACCAATTACACACCTGTTCTGTTCTGGTACAGGACTACTACTGTCCTGTTCTGGTACAGGACTGCCAGCTAGCGTCCTCTGAATCTTGGTTCTAGCAGCACATGGTAACTATGTTAGTGTTGCCACTCACATCATAATTCGCGTCCTTCCACAGCTTCCCTGTATTTCTCCCCCCCTACCTCACAAGGCGCCGCCGCTTCCCCGCCTCCCGGGCACTAACAACATTAGTAATATGAGGTTTAAACATTAAGAATCATACGACTGTTGACAAAACTCCAGGGATTCTCTTAAGAATCAGTTACGTTTCACGGGTAGAATTATTGAAAAATACTACATTTAAATAAAATTTTAAGTAAATGTCCCACAGCTCACTTATGTTTTTGATCCCTTTCTGCATTAAAAACATAAGCGGTACCCATTTCCTATGGGTCGTATTTCCACCAATTTTCCACCAAGAACAGAACGCATTATTTTCCAGCAACCCTGTAATACCCACCGGACCATTCTTCACCGGTTAAACTAGAGCCTGCTCTCTCTCTCTCTCTCTCTCTCTCTCTCTCTCTCTCTCTCTCTCTCTCTCTCTCTCACGGTTAATATTCTGATTAAATGTGGAATCCTCTGTTTACAGGTGTTACTCTCGAGTCGCAACCCTGC